>NC_086444.1:37790205-38091039 GCF_028390025.1 Pseudophryne corroboree | reverse complement strand
CAGCTCATTTTGTTGTTGCTCTATTGTGCATTTCTGGGGCAATTATTAAGGTCAAACAATGGGCCTAATTCAGACCTGATTGCAGCAGCAAAATCTTTCTCTGATGGTCAAAACCATGTGAAGTGCAGGGGAGGCAGGTGTAACATGTGCAGAGAGAGTTAGATTTGGTGAGTTGGTGGGTTATATTGTTTCTGTGCAGAGTAAATACTGGCTGCTTTATTTTTACACTGCAGTTTAGATTTCAGTATGAACACACCTCATCCACATCTAACTCTCTCTGCACATGTTACATCTGCCTCCCCTGCAGTGCAACATAGGGGGTGATTCAGATCTGATCGCTGCTGTGCATTTTTACACAGCGGTGATCAGCAATAGACTGCACATGCGTATGTACCGCAATGGGCACGCGTGTCGCCAAACAACAACAGGCATCGCCAACCAGCGACAGGATGGTGCAAAAATTCCGATCGCACGGGCGTTCCCAAGCGTTTTCAGGGAGGATGTCTGAAGTCAGCTCTGGCCACGATCAGCCTGTTCTCATCGCACTGTAGGAGTAAGTCCTGGGCTGCGCACACACTGCACACAGTGGTAAAATCATTCAATGGTGAGTGAGGTGCGAACGGATTTGCAGCTGTCCGCCGACTGAGGGATATTTGTAGCATACATGCGATCGCTCACTTGCACGGGCGAATTTACACTCCCCCTGGGCGGCGACTATCTGATCGCAGGACAGCAAAATTAGTGATCCAGGGATCAGGTCTGAATCACCCCCATGGTTTTGCACATTAGAGAAGAATTTTGCTGCTGCGATCAGGTCTGAATTAGGCACAATGTTTGCAGGAAAATTGTCAACATTTTTTGTCCTATCCCAACTAAGACATGGAAAATCTTTAAAAAAAAATCTATAAATCACAATATATTATCTAAAATCCACCATACAACAATAATAACATGGAATGAATAGTCATTATCGAAAAAGAGCTGAAAGCTAAAATAATTGTAGTAGTGTGCTCTGCACTGAAACAATAAATTGGAATTCAATTGCGCTATGTTGGGGAAGTTCTTTTATTGAGGGGTACAGAATAAAGGGAAACAGTACTTAAATCATACTTGACGACTACCTGGCTGCTCCCCCTGGGAGGAAGAAGCAAGTTTTGCTCCGCAGGGGTCGTGTTGCAGGAAAATGGGCGTGTCAGTGGGCGTGAAGAAGTGATTGCATCATCGCGGCCCCGCCCCATTATACAATGCCACGATTACAAGCATTCTGAAGTGGGGAATGGGGCAGTAATGATGCGATTCAGTGCAAATGGGGTCAGCGGGCACCCAGACTACCCACTTTGACTCTGTGAGTGGGTTGCTGTGGGCAGGTGGTTGTCATCCATCTCTGGAGACTCTCCCACTCTCCTGGATTGGCCAGGAGCACCACCTGCCCTGTCCTATCCTGTGAGAATATGCAAGTATGACTTCAATATGACTTTGCAAATGAAACACAGGTGTTGTGCACAGGTACTGTAGATATGGTCGATATGGTCAATTAAAGCACCCCCAGGAACCGATGCATCCGCCGATACAGATGCATCACAGACTCTTCATGCACAGGAAACAGCTAACGGGGTCTTTGCATACATTACGCACTACATCCGCAGTGGCTAGCAGCTCACTTGAAATAGGCATTGTTCGGCTGGCAACTGAGTGACGACTGTCCCAACACACAGAACAGCTCGTTGGAGTGTCTTGGGGCTGCTATGGGTGTGAAGCATAACTTCTGTACTTGTTTGAGGCAGCTGGATGCAATTGGGACCTTTTGCACCCAGCATGGAATTCAGATGCAGGCGAACACACGGATTCTTCCTAGGCACACGGATAATTGCATTAGTATAACCTACATACAGATGGAGCCACAATCATCTTGACTTCTCTGCTGCGCCTAGGCACACCATGGTTTATTAGCATAAGACCTTCATCTATGGTTCGCAGCTGCAATACAATACAGAGAGAACAATACATCAGGGGATTAAGTCATTACAGCAGGGGATTAAGTCTGACTGCCCTGGCTCAGTTAATCCTACTAAAGGCCAAGATAAAGATAGCTCCATCTGTAGTAAGGAGCGCCATGGCCGGATGAGAAAGCGCCCATGTAGCATATGTTTCAGAGTTCACGCTTAAGTGCTCTAGCCCCTTCCTCTCGATCATCATCTTTTATTAGACTGGGATATGACATCGTAGCTCAACGTCAAAATTCCCAAAAGCAGCCCCTGGGATCTTTGGACTTTAGAAGCCGCTCAGTAACCATTGTTCAATATTCTTATTTAAACTGTGGCACCCAGTAGTTCTGTCACTTATGTGTCTCACTCAGGCATGTAGATATATCAACATAATGTTACTTGTCCAGTTTTTTTTTTAATTTATTTAAACTGTATCACCCAAAAACTTAGCAGGTAGCACTGGGCCAGCAGGCAGGGCAGCAAAGGCTCGCCAAGGTGTGGCAATCACAAAAGATAGCAGGCACATGGTACAGGCTGAGTTTGAAAAGTGACAGGCGCTGGTTGGCTGGTAGATTATCTCCGTCCACTTTGGGGCTAATTCAGTAAGGATAGCAGATGCTGCTAATCAGCAGATTTTGCTATCCTTTTGGTTGCATGCTGGGGGCCGCCTATCGCTGGGCAAGGCCACCCAGCATGCTGACCGGCGCCTCCCTCCCTTCAACAAGCAGAAATTGCGATCGGCTGCACGTGACATCATGCAGCCACCAAGATCACGCCCCCGACACTTCCCTGTTTGCTCCAACCCGCCCACCATTAGCGTCACCCCGCCCCCCCACAACGCTACGTCTCCTCCCTGGAAATGGAGCGTTGCCGCCCCCTCTCCCACCCCGCGACCGCCCGTGCCTGATTGACAGGCAGAGGCGATCACGTTTTCTGCGGCCCTTCCCGCAGAAAGCGCGAGTGCATGTGCAGGACGAGCACTGCACATGTGCCTGCGGGGCCATCGTACAAATTCCGGTTGGATCGCGATTTCCGATCCAAACTAAAATAGCCCCTTTATATCCATCCAAGGCTTAGTACATAGGGGGTCATTCCGACCTGATCGCTCGCTGCCGGTTTTCGCAGTGCAGCAATCAGGTCACTACTGCGCATGCATATGCACATATGCATATGCGCAGGTGCATCATACGGGTACAAAGCGGATTGTTGCTGTGCGATGGATTTAACAAAGAATCCATTCGCACAGCCGTTCGCAAGGAGATTGACAAGAAGAGGGCGTTTATGGGTGTCAACTGACCGTTTTCTGGGAGTGTTTGGAAAATCACAGGCGTGTCCAAGCGTTTGCAGGGCGTGTGTCTGACGTCAATTACGGACAAAAACAGGCTGAAGTGATTGCACACAGTAAGTTCTGAGCTACTCGCTTGCACAACAAATATACACTCCCCAGTGGGCAGCGACTATGCGTTTGCATGGCTGCAAAAAGTAGCTAGCGAGCGATCCACTCGGAATAACCCTCCCTAGAACCCATAGTCATATACTCTTAAGACATACATGTGAAGAATGCATAATTAGGTTGAGTAGACGAATGCATTAAATGACCCCCAATTTGTACGTGTTTAAGCAAAATAGGGAAATGTAAAAAAAAAAAAATTAGCATTAGAAGAGCAAAAAGGTCATAATTGGAAATGGATAAAGAAAATTTGCATTATCTTAAATTGTCTTTTTTCTAAAATAATAATCACAATAACAGGTTCCATTTTTAAATTAAAAGCCACGACAATAAATGCAATTTTAACGACACTGAAGAGGGTGCACGGCTATAAAACTATAGGTGTAGGGCGATAAGGATATACATGAAAGTATTATTCATGCAATGACTACACTCAAGAATCAATTGAATTATTGTCTCTCTTTCTTTTCCATTTTCTTAATAGCAAATACATTTCATTGCAGGATTAATTAACAAAGTGGTCAAGGATCAATATTAATCTCTTCTACTGAGTATTGCAAGGATATATGATTTCATTTATCAAAATAGTCTTTTATTGGAAATGTTGTATCAGACATATGCCAGTAAGGAAGTCAGACGTCACAGCCATTTGGAAATGAAAAGAACTGGTGAACAAACAAGGGTAAAAGTGCAATGCTAATTATAACTGAACATGACCATTAGGCATTACTACGCTGCGTCAATAGGCGTGCTGCTGACACACTGGGAAAGAATGCAATAGCTGCTAGTACTGAATGTCAAAATCAAACACTCTAAAATCAAACATTTGGAAACCCCTCTTCTCAAATACTGCGTTTGCCCCTGGGGTGAGGTGATGGGGGTTGTAACATCTTTAGAGTTTTAAAACAGTTGTCTCAATGGGGCATATTTGTTATTGTTTGCAGTCTGCTATCGATATAAAAGATTCCTTGTTAACGCAATTTACGTCCATAATGAATCTTTGATTGCTGGAATATATTAATGTATTCATGTATAATGTATTATACATGTTTGCAGAGCTTAAAGTGGTCCTAGAGAAGTGGTGGAACTCAACCCCCTGTGCCCCTTCAATAAAGAGACTGCGGTGCGCGTGTCGAAAGATGAGGCGTGGTCCCAAAAATAAATTGGCGTGATCACACAATAGTATCCTCAATTCAAATTACGCCACACAGGACCACATATTACACCGCACATATTGCCCCTGATTCACATTACACCACATAGTAGTGCCCCTTATTCATGTTATGACACACAGTGGTACCCCTTTTACACAGTGCCCACATTTGTGCCCCTTATGCACAATGCCCACAGTAGTAGGCCCCATAATATACATGATGCCAACAGCAGTAGAGCCCCCTCTACAATGCCCATAGCAGTACTGCCCTTTAAGAAATGCCCACTGTAGTGGTTGTTCCCCTTATGCAGTGCCAACAGTTGTAGTGCCCCTTATGCAGAGCCCATAGTAGTGGTTCCCCTTATTCAGTGCCCTCAGGAGTGATTCACCTTATGCAGTGCCCCCAGGAGTGGTGCCCCCCATGCAGTTCCCCCTATGCAATGCACCCATTAGAAGTTACCCTAGTTTACTATGCCTCCCTGTAGTAGTGCCCCCAGAGGTAATGCCACCATTAGAAGTGACCCCAGTAGTAATGCTCCTTGTAGAAGTGACCCCTGTAGTAATGCCCCCTGTAGTAGTGCTCCCAGTGGTAATGCCCCCATTAGAAGTGCACCCTGTAGTAGTGCCCCCAGTGGTAATGCCCCCTGTAGTAGTGCCCCCAGTGGTAATTCCCCCTGTAGTAGTGTACCCAGTTGTAATGCCCTCTGTAGTAGTGCCCCCTGTGGTAATGCCTCCATTAGAAGTGCCCCCCAGTGGTAGTGTACCCAGTAGTAATGCCCCCTGTGGTAGTGCCCTAGTAGTAATGACCCCTGTAGTAGTGCCACCAGTGGTAATTCCCCCATTAGTAGTGCCCCCCAGTAGAAATGTCCCCTGTAGTAGTGCCCCCAGTAGTAATGCCGCCTGTAGTAGTGCCCCCAGTGGTAATGCCCCCTTTAAGAATGCCCCCTGTAGTAATGCCCCAATAGTAGTGCCCCCAACACAAAACCCCCCCACAATACTTATCTTAAGCCCAGCTCCTGCACCTGACTGCTGCCGTCTGTCTGGCCACCCACTCTTCGGAACTGTGTGAGAGACATCATGACGTCTCTCCCACAGTGCACACTGCGGGTGCCGGAGCTTAAGACTGAACTCCTGTCCCAGGCTGCCGCCGGGCACTGGCTGGTAACAAATTCTCAGCAGGCACCCGGCATCTCCCTGCGGCTCCTGACTGGGTTAGGTGGGCCAGAGGAGGAGGAGCTGGGTCCATCTTTAAATGTAACTGATGGAGCGCAGTTCTACCCAGTTCCGGCTCACTTCAACCCCTGCATGCTTGTAAGGAACTGCACAGCCGCAATTCCACAGTTGCAGCAGGAGGCATTTGTATGAGATAGACATCTCCTGCATGCTTTTGAAACATGCGGACGCAGTACCTGGATCAGTATCAGTCCATCCAATGGCTTGCTGGAGTAAGCATCAATCTGCGTAAGCTGAAGCTTACTCATGCTGGCCGTCGAAGGTGGACACCAGTGTCCAATAAGTCTGCAGACCCTGGACCCGTCATGAATACAAAAATGTTATAGCAACCCCCCCCCCCCCCTCCCAAAAAAAAATGTCAATCATGCTGGGGCTGACAGGGGGCTCTGAGCGATGTCACAAGACTCCTTCTGCACATGCGCAGAATGGGTCTTGTTCTTGCACAGACCCACAACCATCAGATTTGTATGTAAACCTTCAGGTTTATATACAAATCTGAATTAGGCCCATCTGAGTGCTGGGACAGGGGCTCCAAAAGCCCTTCCCAGTGATCAGTTATACAGTTATTGCCTGGGCCACTGCTGCGATACTGCATGTGCACCGATGTCAGATACCTGGGAATAAATCTATGGTAACATAGGTTACCATGGCTAGCATCATCTGAAGATGGTGTTAGCTATGGTATTAGCATTCTGGAGCTTGGTAAATTCCGTCATTGAAGAAGCCCCTACAGAAACGGAATCCCAAACTGGCAGCTGAGTGCAGGTCCACCATCAAACGGAAACTGCTGGGACTGCTGTACCAGGCCCGGACAGAGAGGGGCCTGCCACTGCAGATATCTGTATAGAAATGTCCTCAACAAAATGGCAGCCACTGCAGATACCTGTATAGAAATGTCCTCAACAAAATGGCAGCCACCATGGATGAGACAGAAAAATTACAATATGGATGAAGAAATACATACTGGAACACAAAGAAAAATCACGTTTAACAACGGTCAGCAAGAAGACAACGTTATGTCTGCAGGATCATGTTAGACAAGTAGCACACTGGGAAACTCCGGCTGACAGTGGTGAGGCAGGGCTTCAGTATCTACATGTGTGAGTGGGAGGTGGCTGAGGAAGTGGCTGGGAATATACGTGTGGGAGGTGGCAGGGGTATATGTATGTGATAGGGAGGTAACTGGGGCAGGGCTGGGAATATGTGTGTGAGAGATAGGTGGTTGGGGTATACAGATGTATCCATTCTTATCACATCTGTGACTATTCACGAGTGGGGCTGGTTTGCAGCGATGTGCGTCCACATTAGCGGATATGGGCAAATAGTCGCACCCACGATCCATAGGTTTTGCATTGTGCAATTTCTGGTGTCACTATTCGTACACGGGTGCACTAAATTACTGCCGCAATGCGTGCACATGTGCATACGCATCACGGCAAAGCTGAGGGCTGCGACATCTTGTATGTGTGTGTGTATGCGTAGGAGGTTGAGCTGCAATGAGGGCATTAATGTATCATACTGAGGTGGCTGAAACAGGGCTAGTGTATCTTATAATTTATATGACAGATTGACATGGTATAATAACACCCACCCCCACCGACCAAGTATTGAGAATTTTTTTTAAATAAAAAACAGGTTTACACACCAATTGATGCCCCATTGGCATCCAGCATAATCAGTTCCAGCCTGGGACACAGCTAGCCAGTCCCAGCCAGGTATCCAGCATAGGGGCCTAAGTCCACCTTACCAGTCCTGGTCCAATCTCATCAACTAGACAGACTTCTCTCTAGTTCTTCTAATACTCTTCTATCATCAGTGCCATCTGCAGCTAGCTGTTCTCCTGTGAGCTCAGCTACTTGTACCAGTTCCTTCACTCCATGCATAGGAACATTATCAAGCCACATAACTTCCTGTGCATAGCCTCTAGCCCAGGTCCTGGCACCCAACCTCACCTGGGTACAGACAAATTCTCAGGCGTGACAATCAGAAAATGAAGAGATAGAGGCATGACTTCTGGAACCTCAGAAAGAAGTGAGACAATTAAATGAGATTCAAGTCCTGGATATTTATCTCTAATCAGTATTGGCATAATTGGCCCTATGCAAACACTTTCAGTGTGGGACCTTCGGCACTTCACAGTATAACTCTATGGTAAAATATTTTTTTTTGACAAATGCAATAAACCATTAAAAAATATACCATGGTGATGCATGCACAGTTCTCATGTCCCATCGTTCATAGTATTAATTTGAGGCATGTAATAAGTGAGGCTGGGATGAGCAAAATGGAAGACCCACTGTAACCAATTAGGGGTGTGTTCATAATGGGATATGGTCATTAGGTCGACCACTATTGGTCGACATGCATTTGGTCGACAAGGTTGCTAGGTCGACATGGTCATTCGGTTGACAGGTTCCAGGTCGACATGACAAAGGGTCCACATGAGTTTTTCAAATTTTTTTTACATTTTTTAACATTTTTCATACTTTCCGATCCATGTGGACTACAATTGGGAATGGTTGGGAATAGTAACCTGTGCCGAGCGCAGCGGTAGCAGAGCGAGGCAACTTGCCCGAAGCATGGTGAGTGAGGCGAGCCATGCAAGGGGACTAATTGGGGTTCCCGGTCACTCTACGAAGAAAACGACACACAAAAAAAAATAAAAAAATCTCATGTCGACCTTTTGTCATGTCGCCCAAAAGTGGTCGACCTAATGACTGTTGACCTAAGTGCTGTCGACCCAATGACTCACAGGTCAGCAGGTTATATTTTTAAGTAAAAAAAAATCCAAATACGAGCACATCATGCAGATTTCCAGTCAGACTAGTAATAACAGCAGCCACAATGGGGTGAGGGCACTAAGGAGGATTGGAAATCAGGGTGGAAGAATGCAGCCGCCAACATGGTAATGAGATCACTGTGCCGCATATGCGTCAATAACTTCCATCCTTCGTGTGTGAAAACCTCTTTTTCAGTTGAGAGTTTCAGTGGGGCAGATGTACTGTATATGTGCAAGGTGGTAAAGGCACCAGCCAATCAGATCATACTGTTAATTTACATATTGGAGCTGATTGGCTAGTGCCTTTATCACCTTGCACATATCACTGGTTTATCACTTCCTTATGCTTTCTCAGTTTCTCCAGGTTAATACATCTGCCCCTTTTGTTCCAAAATAATCAGATCTTAATACTTTTTACAGGAATAGTTCTAAAAAGTGAAATGCAGATACGTATGTACAACGGAAATCCACTGTCAAGATCATTTCATCCGGTTTGTAAATGAGACCCAAAGACTGAAATAAAAAATGCTCTGCTATAGAACAAGACATATGGCAGATCATTCCAGTCAGTGGTTTGCCTGGACAACATTATCTCCAGATGTGCCATACATACAGTACATATCATTCATAAACTTTGCTTTTTAAAAAAAAAATATATACTGTATATATAAAAAAAAAACACAATTCCCTCTGATGGAGTTTTCCTTAAAAACAAAAAAAAGCAAAACAGGAAATGCGATCAATGTACAGGATTTCCAAACGTATTTAATTTTAAAGTTTTACTACTGTAATAAACGAGTGTACTGTATGTGCAACTATAAAACAAAATATCCGCATGTGCCATTAATTCCATGAACTGATGGTAGTTTCTGCATAAGACACTGATGCATAATGATTGTGGGTCAGAGTTGCAGGATCAGAAGTTAGTAAAACCCCAGTTTCTGCATCAGTCATTTTCCTCATTACGGAGCAGAAGCAGAATAGATACCACGCTGAGCCACGGTGATAAGACCCAGAGAGAAATTGATTAAAGTGGAGCATTTGCACAGATGTTGCATCTGAATACAAGCATTTAATGAGCCCAAACTTGTTTACTTCTTTGTTTTCAGAACTAAATTCCAGAAGGAGACCACCCTGCCTCCGAGAGCAGCAAATTGTGCAAACTTTACTAATCTCACGGTTGATCAGGGGCTGATACATCAATTAATTATAATGCGGCACTCAATATAGTCATGGCTGTATACACTGAGCAAGATAAAATACTTTATACACCTACTGTAGCAATGTGGTTATAAAGATTCTGGGCTCTGTATATAAAGATGAATGAAAGTGCCCAGTAATATTTTTGCGGCATATTTGCTTTGAAAATTCCATCCTGTTTTAGAGATGTGCAGTTCCGTTCTTTAAAAATCTGAACCCACCTGAATTTTGTGGATCCAGGCGACAATTCAGAGTTGACCGCAGCTGCAAATTTATTAGCAATTGAGCAAAACCATGTGCACTGCAGGGGGGGGGGGGGGCAGATATAACATGTGCAGACAGAGTTAGATTTCGGTGGGTTATTTTGTTTCTGTGCAGGGTAAATACTGGCTGATTTATTTTTACACTGCAATTTATATTTCAGTTTGAAAACACCACACCCAAATCGAACTCTCTTTGCACATGTTATATCTGCCCCCCCCTGCAGTGCACATGGTTTTGCCCAACTGCTAACAAATTTGCTGCTGCGATCAACTCTGAATTACCCCCTCAAAGCGAACCAAAACCCGGTCCGGATACCCAAGGAGTTCCGATCCGAACCGAGCCCTGGTTTGGATCGTCCCGTGGTTCGGAATTTGGATTTTAAATCTGAATTTCAGATTTTGGATTGCAAAAACTACATTATTTTAGATGTTTTTATCCATTTTCAAGAAATCCAGATGATGATGAAGTTAAAACCAAAATACGAGGGTTCATGCACATCTCAGTTATATATATATATATATATATTACAGATGTGCAGCGGGCATTTTTCGGGTTTTGTGTTTTGGTTTTGAATTCGGTTCCGCGGTCGTGTTTTGGATTCGGACGCGTTTTGGCAAAACCTCCCTTAAGAATTTTTGTCGGATTCGGGTGCGTTTTGGATTCGTGTGTTTTTTTTCAAAACCCCCTCAAAAACAGCTTAAATCATAGAATTTGGGGGTAATTTTGATCCTATAATATTATTAACCTCAATAACCATAATTTCCACTCATTTCCAGTCTATTCTGAACACCTCACACCTCACAATATTATTTTTAGTCTTAAAAAATTTGCACCGAGGTCGCTGGATGACTAGGCTAAGCAACCCAAGTTAGCGGCACAAACACCTGGCCCATCTAGGAGTGGCACTGCAGTGTCAGACAGGATGGCACTTAAAAAAATAGTACCCAAATAGCACATGATGCAAAGATAAATAAAATAAAAAAAGAGGTGCAAGATGGAATTGTTCTTGGGCCCTCCCACCCACCCTTATGTTGTATAAACAGGACATGCACACTTTAACAAACCCATATTTTCAGCGACAGGGTCTGCCACATGACTGTGGCTGAAATTATTGGTTGGTTTGGGCCCCCACCAAAAAAGAAGCAATTAATCTCTCCCTGCACAAACTGGCTCTACAGAGGCAATATGTCCATCTCCTCCTCATCGTCCGATTCCTCACCCCTTTCACTGTGTACATCCCCCTCCTCACAGAGTATTAATTCGTCCCCACTGGAATCCACCATCACAGGTCCCTGTGTACTTTCTGGAGGCAATTGCTGGTAAATGTCTCCATGGAGGAATTGATTATAATTAGTATAATTAGTTCGGTTCCTCGGACTGTCTGACATGCCTACTTGGATGCTGTCACTCATATAATCCTCCACAATTCTTTCAATGGTGACAGAATCATATGCAGTGACAGTAGACGACATGTCAGTAATCATTGGCAGGTCCTTCAGTCCGGACCAGATTGCCCCTGACTGCCCTGCATCACCGCCAGTGGGTGGTTTTGGAAATGTTATCCTTTTCCTGGGAGCTCCAGTGGTGGTAGAAAATGTTGGCGGGTCACTTTCCGCTTGACTTGACAAGTGTCTCACCAGCAGGTCTTTGAACATCTGCACACTTGTGTCTGCCAGAAAGAGAGATACAACGTAGGGTTTAAACCTAGGATCGAGCACGGTGGCAAAAATGTAGTGCTCTGATTTCAACAGTTTGACCACCCATGAATCCTGATTAAGCGAATGAAGGGCTCCATCCACAAGTCCCACATGCCTAGCAGAATCTCTCCGTTTTAGCTCCTCCTTCAATCTCTCCAGCTGCTTCTGCAAAAGCCTGATGAGGGGAATGACCTGACTCAGGCTGGCAGTGTCTGAACTGACTTCACGTGTAGCAAATTCAAAGGGATGGAGAACCTTGCACAATGTTGAAATCACTCCCCACTGCGCTTGAGTCAGGAGCATTCCCCCTCCTTTGCCTATATCGTAGGCAGATGTATAGGCTTGAATGGCCTTTTGCTAATCCTCCATCCTCTGAAGCATATAGAGGGTTGAATTCCACCTCGTTACCACCTCTTGCTTCAGCTGAACGCAGGGCATGTTCAGGAGTGTTTGCTGGTGCTCCAGTCTTCGGCACGCGGTGGCTGAATGCCGAAAGTGGCCCGTAATTCTTCGGGCCACCGACAGCATCTCCTGCACCCCCCTGTCGTTTTAAAAAAAATTCTGCACCACCAAATTCATTGTATGTGCAAAACATGGGATGTGCTGGAATTTTCACACATGTAATGCACACACAATATTGGTGGCGTTGTCCAATGTCACAAATCCCCAGGAGAGTCCAATTGGGGTAAGCCAATCTGCGATTATGTTCCTCAGTTTCCGTAAGAGGTTGTCAGCTGTGTGTCTCTTATGGAAAGCGGTGATACAAAGCGTAGCCTGCCTAGGAAAGAGTTGGCGTTTGCGAGATGCTGCTACTGGTGCCGTCACTGCTGTTGTTGCTGCGGGAGGCAATACATCTGCCCAGTGGGCTGTCACAGTCATATAGTCCTGAGTCTGCCCTGCTCCACTTGTCCACATGTCCGTGGTTAAGTGGACAGTGGGTACAACTGCATTTTTTTAGGACACTGGTGACTCTTTTTCTGACGTCTGTGTACATTCTCGGTATCACCTGCCTAGTGAAGTGGAACCTAGATGGTATTTGGTACCGGGGACACACTACCTCAATCAATTCTCTAAATCCCTGTGAACTAACGGCGGATACCAGAAGCACGTCTAACACCAACATAGTTGTCAAGGCCTGAGTTATCCGCTTTGCAACAGGATAACTGCTGTGATATTTCATCTTCCTCACAAAGGACTGTTGGAGAGTCAATTGCTTACTGGAAGTAGTACAAGTGGTCTTCCGACTTCCCCTCTAGGATGACTATCGACTCCCAGCAGCAGTAGGCGTTCCACTCAAGGATCCATCGGAGGAATCCCAGTTAGGAAAGGACTCATCAGACTTGCCAGTGACATGGCCTGCAGGACTATTGGCGTTCCTGTCTAAGGAGGAAATTGACATTGAGGGAGTTGGTGGGGTGGGTTGCAGGAGCTTGGGTACAAGAGGAAGAAGGAATTTAGTTGTCAGTGGACTGCTTCCGCTGTCACCCAAAGTTTTTGAACTTGTCAATTACTTCTGATGAATGCGCTCCAGGTGACGTATAAGGGAGGATGTTCCTAGGTGGTTAACGTCCTTACCCCTACTTATTACAGCTTGACAAAGGCAACACACGGCTTGACACCTGTTGTCCGCATTTCTGTTAAAATAATTCCACACCGAAGAGGTGATTTTTTTTTGTATTTTGTCCAGGCATGTCAATGGCCTTATTCATCCCATGGACAACAGGTGTCTCCCCGGGTGCCTTACTTAAACAAACCACCTCACCATCAGAATCCTCCTTGTCAATTTCCTCCTCAGCGCCAGCAACACCCATATCCTCATCCTGGTGTACTTCTACAGTGACATCTTCAATTTGAATATCAGGAACCGGACTGTAGGTGCTCCTTCCAGCACTTGCAGGGGGAGTGCAAATGGTGGAAGAAGCCACCTCTTCCCGTCCAGTGTTGGGAAGGTCAGGCATCGCAACCGACACAATTGGACTCTCCTTGGGGATTTGTGATTTAGAAGAACGCACAGTTCTTTGCTGTGCTTTTACCAGCTTAACTCTTTTCATTTTTCTAGCGGGAGGATGAGTGCTTCCATCCTCATGTGAAGCTGAACCACTAGCCATGAACATAGGCCGGGGCCTCAGCCGTTCCTTGCCACTCTGTGTCGTAAATGGCATATTGGCAAGTTTACGCTTCTCCTCAGACGTTTTTAATTTAGATTTTTGGGCAATTTTACTGAACTTTTGTTTTTGGATTTTTACATGCTCTCTACTATGACATTGGGCATCGGCCTTGGCAGACGATGTTGATGGCATTGAAACATCTCTGCCATGACTTGTGGCAGCAGCTTCAGCACTATTTGGAAGTGGATCTTGATCTTTCCCTATTTTACCCTCCAAATTTTTGTTCTCCATTTTTTAATGTGTGGAATTAGACGGCAGTAATCTCTGGAATTAGATACCACTAGATAGATACCAGATACCACTGTGACTGGAATGATGATGACCTATGCACAGTGACAGGACACTACCACAGCACCCTACAGCAGCAAAATGCAGCACAAGACACTGGACTTTTAGTAATGTACTGTAGTATACTGGTCACCACAATGCAGCACAAGACAATGAGCAGTGATCCTGAGCACTGGTGATGATACTAGAACTGACACTGAGCAGCGAGATGCAGCACTGGACTATTGTACTGTAGTATACTGGTCACCACAATGCAGCACTAGACAATGAGCAGTGATCCTGAGCACTGATGAGGATATTAGAACTGACACTGAGCAGTGAGATGCAGCACTGGACTATTGTACTGTAGTATACTGGTCACCACAATGCAGCACAAGTCAATGAGCACTGTTCCTGAGCACTGATGAGGATACTAGAACTGGCATTGAGCAGCAAGATGCAGCACTGGATTATTGTACTGTAGTATACTGGTCACCACAATGCAGCACAAGACAAAGAGGAGTGATACTGATCACTGATGAGGATACTAGAACTGACACTGGGCAGCAAGATGCAGCACTGGACTATTGTGCTGTAGTATACTGGTCACCACAATGCAGCACAAGACAATGAGCAGTGATCCTGAGCACTGGTGAGGATACTAGAACTGACACTGAGCAGTGAGATGCAGCACTGGACTATTGTACTGTAGTATACTGGTCACCACAATGCAGCACAAGTCAATGAGCACTGTTCCTGAGCACTGATGAGGATACTAGAACTGGCATTGAGCAGCAAGATGCAGCACTGGACTATTGTACTGTAGTATACTGGTCACCACAATACAGCGCAAGACAATGACCAGTGATCCTGAACACTGATGAGGATACTAGAACTGACACTGAGCAGCGAGATGCAGAACTGGACTACTGTAATGTAGTACACTGGTCACCACAATGCAGCACAAGAAAATGAGCAGTGATACTGAGCACTGATGAGGATACTAGAACTGACACTGGGCAGGAAGATGCAGCACTGGACTATTGTACTGTAGTATACTGGTCACCACAATGCAGCACAAGACAATGAGCAGTGATACTGAGCACTGATGATGATACTAGAACTGACACTGGGCAGCAAGATGCAGCACTGGACTAATGTACTGTAGTATACTGGTCACCACAATGCAGCACAAGACAATGAGCAGTGATACTGAGCACTGATGAGGATACTAGAACTGACACTGGGCAGCGAGAACAGCACGGGACTATTGTACTGTAGTATACTGTTCACCACAATGCAGCTCAAGACAATGAGTAGTGATACTGAGTACTGATGAGGATACTAGAACTGAAACTGGGCAGCGAGAACAGCATTGGACTATTGTACTGTAGTATACTGGTCACCACAATGCAGCACAAGACAATGAGTAGTGATACTGAGCACTGATGAGGATACTAGAACTGACACTGGGCAGCGAGAACAGCACTGGACTATTGTACTGTAGTATACTGGTCACCACAATGCAGCACAAGACAATGAGTAGTGATACTGAGCACTGATGAGGATACTAGAACTGACACTGGGCAGCGAGATACAGCACTGGACTATTGTACTGTAGTATACTGGTCACCACAATGCAGCACAAGACAATGAGCAGTGACACTGAGCACTGATGAGGATACTAGAACTGACACTGAGCAGCGAGATGCAGCTCTGGACTATTGTACTGTAGTATACTGGTCACCACAATGCAGCACAAGTCAATGAGCACTGTTCCTGAGCACTGATGAGGATACTAGAACTGGCATTGAGCAGCAAGATGCAGCACTGGATTATTGTACTGTAGTATACTGGTCACCACAATGCAGCACAAGACAATGAGTAGTGATACTGAGCACTGATGAGGATACTAGAACTGACACTGGGCAACGAGAACAGCACTGGACTATTGTACTGTAGTATCTGGTCACCACAATGCAGCACAAGACAATGAGTAGTGATACTAAGCACTGATGAGGATACTAGAACTGACACATGAGGATACTAGAACTGACACTGGGCAGCGAGAACAGCACTGGACTATTGTACTGTAGTATACTGGTCACCACAATGCAGCACAAGACAATGAGTAGTGATACTGAGCACTGATGAGGATACTAGAACTGACACTGGGCAGCGAGAGCAGCACTGGACTATTGTACTGTAGTATACTGGTCACCACAATGCAGCACAAGACAATGAGTAGTGATACTGAGCACTGATGAGGATACTAGAACTGACACTGGGCAGCGAGATACAGCACTGGACTATTGTACTGTAGTATACTGGTCACCACAATGCAGCACAAGACAATGAGCAGTGACACTGAGCACTGATGAGGATACTAGAACTGACACTGAGCAGCGAGATGCAGCTCTGGACTATTGTACTGTAGTATACTGGTCACCACAATGCAGCACAAGTCAATGAGCACTGTTCCTGAGCACTGATGAGGATACTAGAACTGGCATTGAGCAGCAAGATGCAGCACTGGATTATTGTACTGTAGTATACTGGTCACCACAATGCAGCACAAGACAATGAGTAGTGATACTGAGCACTGATGAGGATACTAGAACTGACACTGGGCAACGAGAACAGCACTGGACTATTGTACTGTAGTATCTGGTCACCACAATGCAGCACAAGACAATGAGTAGTGATACTAAGCACTGATGAGGATACTAGAACTGACACATGAGGATACTAGAACTGACACTGGGCAGCGAGAACAGCACTGGACTATTGTACTGTAGTATACTGGTCACCACAATGCAGCACAAGACAATGAGTAGTGATACTGAGCACTGATGAGGATACTAGAACTGACACTGGGCAGCGAGATGCAGCACTGGACTATTGTACTGTAGTATACTGGTCACCACAATGCAGCACAAGACAATGAGTAGTGATACTGAGCACTGATGAGGATACTAGAGCTGACACTGGGCAGCGAGAACAGCACTGGACTATTGTACTGTAGTATACTGGTCACCACAATGCAGCAGCAAGACAATGAGTAGTGATACTGAGCACTGATGAGGATACTAGAACTGACACTGGGCAGCGAGAACAGCACTGGACTATTGTACTGTAGTATACTGGTCACCACAATGCAGTACAAGACAATGAGTAGTGATACTGAGCACTATGAGGATACTAGAACTGACACTGGGCAGCGAGAACAGCACTGGACTATTGTACTGTAGTATACTGGTCACCACAATGCAGCACTGATACTGAGCACAGATATTGAGCTGATATTGAGATGATATTGAGCTTTCCACTCAGAGAACGTAGCCACGTCCTCTCGCTCCCTCGACAATGCACGAGTGAAAATGACGACGACGCGCGGCTCTTTACATGGAATCCGAATCTCACGAGAATCCAACAGCGGGATTATGACGTTTAGCCTCGTTTGGGTTTTCCGAGTCAGGCGGGAAGAACCGAGGCTGTCTCGGACCCGTGTAAACCACGTGGAGTTCGGGGGGGGGGGGGGGGTTCGATTCACCGAACCTGCTCATCTCTAATATATATATATATATATATATATATATAGGGAAAGAATTGAGGCGGCACTCAGAGGCTTGAAACAGCATTCATATGTTTGTGCAAATGGTGCAAATCATATGATATTTGCACAAATATATGAATGCTGTTTCAAGCCTCTGAGTGCCGCCTCAATTCTTTCCCTGCATGTTACCGGTTCCCGGTCGGGGAGGGCACCAGAGCAAGACTAGTCCAGCATTGGACTATATGGAGTGCCAGAGGAGTCGTCTATTCTATATATATATATATATATATATATATATATATATATATATAAATTCAATGCTCTTGTAGCAGATTTTCAAAAGCAGAAACCCGGCACATGTCAATTAGTATTGTAATTACCTATTATGGTTTGTGGATTCAAATTGGCACTATACAAAAATTATATTTTTTACTACATAGGGCTGTCACAGAACTAGGATACAGTTGGCAGTATTGTTTCCAACGGTTTACTATTAGGATGTTTCCTGAAAAAGACTGATACTATGTGTTCATATGAAGGAAGAATTAGGTCACAAGGCAATTTTGTTCCAATATAGGAACATATTGAGAGGTCTAATGATATACAACTGAAATTGCTTTTCAGAATTAAATGTTATATGTTTGTATGTTAGTGTGAGTCTTTGTGATTGAATTAAAAGTTAAGTCTCATTATTATATAAGAGTGCTCCATAAAAAAAGAGTTGTCTCCCCTCTTTGTATTACAAGTGATCTATTTTTACATCTCCAGGGAGCACCGCCGGCTTTGCAAAATAACAAATGTATATTCTGTCCCACTATTAGGAAGTATGTAATTTTGATTCACTAATTTTTCTATAATGACAGTTCACATATGTTCCATACCCAGTGCGCTAAATTATCCCCCCAAAAATACCTCTTTTCTTTGAACATTCCATTGACCACTACTCGTTGTACCCTGTTACCCAGCCAATTACCTATCCATGTACAAATAGCATGTCCTAGTCCAAGTTCCCTTAATTTGATGATCAGTCTCCTGTGAGGCACTGTATCGAAGGCTTTTGCAAAATCTAAAAAGACCACATCCACTGATTTGCCTTGGTCGAGATTATCGCTCACTTCCTCGTAGAAGCTAATTCAGTTTGTTTGACGTGATCTGTCCCTCACAAACCCATGCTGAGTCTTGCAAATAAATGTAGTATTCCGCTGATAATCCTTTATGCTATCCCTCAAAATTACTTCCAATAATTTACCCTCTGTAGAGGTTATACTAACTGGTCTATAGTTCCCAGGATGATTTTTAGATCCCTTTTTAAATAATGGCACTACCTCAGCTATACGCCAATCTTTTGCTACCATACCAGATCCAACTGAACTCTAGAAAATCAAGTATAAGGGTTTTGCTAGCTGTGCCCTAAGCGCTATAATAACCCTCACAATTTGCACAATTTATGTTGAGTGCTTTTTACAGTATGTTTATATATGAACTATTGCATTTTCAGGTGTTATATGTGATTACACATATTTCAGTTCTAGTGTATTATGGCCACAGTGTAGACTGCTGTAGGGCCTTTGGTCACGTGACGTTAATTTAAACTACAGGTGTGTCCTGCTACAGTGTTGCTGCATATAGCAGCTTACTGTAGTGGTACTGCATTGCATATACACCATGGCATGATGCTGCATACACATCACTAGCCAGCTCCCATTCACTTTAATGGGGCGGTTGGTACATGCGCACGTGGCACCAATTAAAGTGAATGCATAGCGTAGCGTATGCTTTGTGTATGGAGGCAACTAAGCTGACAGTGCATAATGGGTATCAAAGGTCATCCAGGTGTTGTCATTATTTTTACACTTATTATCCTTTATTTACATGGTGCTACAAGAAGTCCGCAGCACCTTACAAAGTACAGTGCATAAACAGAAACAGTATGGACAAAAGGCTTGAGAGACAATTTGAAGTTTTGTCGAGCAGTGGAGAGTCTTACACTGTACTGACCCCAACACTAATATAATGCTTCCAAACCCCTGGAAACATACAAACTCCACACATACAGGATCCTGCTTGGAAGTGAACCCATGACTCAGTACTGTCAGGTAGCATTTCCAATTATCCTCCCACTTCAGATTGCTGTTTTATAATTGTTAAGTTTTACAGGTTTTACTTTTGGGGTTCATGTTTATGAAAGCAAGCAACAGTGAAGCAAACAAAATCAATGTTAAACTATCATATTTATATAGGCAATTAAAAACATATGTAACTTGTAGTTTTCAATAAGATGATAATTCTTAAAGTTCTGGCAAGTTCCTGAGTCAACTATAGGAATCCACGGCTGAGAGGGGGGCACATGGGGGCTGCATACGGCCCTCCCCTCAATTGATCCGCTCCTGTCCACAAATTTCAATGCAATTTGCACACTCCCCCAAGCTATGATTATTACAGCTCAATAAAAGGAGCTGAAGTGATTATAAAACCTGGAAGATAATTATTTGCAACTTTAGTGAATGGTGAGCTCTATATGCAGATATACTAGCAAAATCATAGACACTTTGGTGTCCTATAACTATCACATTATTTTATACATTCATCTGTAGCATTCTCACCCTGTAATCTGTACTCCGTCTGGGAACACTAGGCAAACAATTTGGTTTTAGGTACATTTGTAATTTCTTGATTTACTTGCAATTTGAAATACTTGTGTCAGTGATGCATAGTTAATGAGGGCATACTAGATTGTTGTTTGCACAGTCAAACTAAAAGGCCCCACACACTGTGGCCGACGCACACCTCCCAAAATGACCTTCTCCAGGAGGGACAGCATGCTCTGGTTCCGGACTTCCCTCTTAATTCATGATTGCAATCCCCTGTGCTGAAACAACTTTCATATCAATTAACCTGTTCAACACAGGTGCCAGCAATCATAAATTAAGAGAAAAGTCCAGAAGCAGAGCATTGCGTCCCTCCTGGAGAGGGTCATGTTGGGAGGTATGCTGATGGCCGATACGGCCGACGGACAACCCAGCGGCTGGGGAGGGAGGTGACGGGGGGAGGAGGGGGGGGGGGAGTGAAGTTTCTTCATTCCCCCTTTCACCCAGCCCCTTAGCCCTGCATGCTAATATGGACGAGATTGTCCATATTGGCTTGCAGGCATAAACGAGCCGGCACCAACGATGAACTAGCGCGGGGCCACGCATCGTTCATCATTGGTGCATTCACACTGAAAGATATGAACGATATATTGTTCATTAATGAATGAGATTGTTCATATCTTTCAGTGTAATCGGCCAGTGTGTAGGGCCCATTAGTGTCATTTAACACTTTTGATTTGCTAAACATTTCGCTCACTTGTAACCTTTGCCACGGCCCCAGTTGATCTGTGAAATTCAACATGTTGGACAACCTATTTACCAATCCCAATCACTTTTTTGTTAGAATCGGTGCTCTGCGGACCCCCCCCCCCCATTACATTGCAGATTTATTTACACAAATCATCTGCAAAACTAAAAATTGCCCCAATTGATTGCTTATGTATGGGGGCCTTTAACTTGCTGTAGTATATCTTTAGAGGCAGTAATGTGTTCAAATATACAAAGGGTGCAAATCTCTAACGTTTAAAAAAAAAGTTGAAAAAACAGTTTAACAAACACTGAACAAAATAAAGAAAAAATTCAAGATCATTATGTGGCCTCTCCTCACCTCTGCCATGAGAAAACTAGGACCAGGCCTACCACCCTTCCGGCTGAGAATATCAGGACTGCCTCCAGGCTAGTGCCAGATTAAGGTGTACATGGGCCTGGAGCTGAAGTTTATATTGTATGCCACTGCAAATGGTGTGAGCAGAACCGACTCCAATAGTAGGTAAGGCAGTGATGTGCGGTGAGGTGAGGCAGAGTTTTGACTGTGCTAAGCACAGGTTCTCAAACTCGGTCCTCAGGACCCTACACAGTGCATGTTTTGCAGGTCTCCTAACAGAATCGCAATTGAAATAATTAGCTCCACCCGTGGACCTTTTAAAATGTGTCAGTGAGTAATGACTACACGTGTGCACCTGCTGGGTTACCTGCAAAACAGGCACTGTGGGGGTGATACCGAGTTGTTCTCTCGCTAGCTGCTTTTAGCAGCATTGCACACGCTGAGCCGCCGCCCTCAGGGGGTGTATCTTAGCTTAGCAGAATTGCGAACGAAAGATTAGCCGAATTGCGAATAGAAATTTCTTAGCAGTTTCTGAGTAGCTCCAGACCTACTCACAAATAGCGATCAGTTCAGTCAGTTTCGTTCCTGGTTTGACGTCACACACACGCCCAGCGTTCGCCCAGCCACTCCCCCGTTTCTCCAGACACTCCCGCGTTTGTCCCTGACACGCCTGCGTTTTTCCGCACACTCCCAGAAAACGGCCAATTTCTGCCCAGAAACACCCACTTCCTGTCAATCACACTCCGATCACTTCAACGATGAAAAATCTTCGTTCGGACGTGAGTAAATCTACTAAGTTTTGTGCTAAAATACTAACCGCACGCGCACTGCGTACCATGCACATGCGCATTTTTGCCTTAATCGCTCCGTTGCGAAAATCGGCAACAAGAAAACAACTCGGAATGACCCCCTGTGTGCGGTCCTGAGGAATGAGTTTGAGAACCTATGGTCTAAAGTATATGAAAAATACAAAGAATATATTAGAAATATCTTCTTTGTATTATTCTAATCATAGTCAAAACTCTATAGCGCGTACCTGTTCCACACATCTTTGATCAAAACTCACCAAATTTCCAGGAGTATACTGTATGCTGTTGCATCATTGTATAATGCCAACAGGAACCGTTTGGCTCATACAGTATATTGTGTATTGTGGTTCTGGTACTAGCCAGTGCCTTCTGAGCCATGTAACTCACTGCACGTCCCTGGGGTAAAGTAAAAACTGCTTTTAGTCCCATTACATTAAGGTGACAATGTCTGCTACATTGATTCTGGGAATATCTTCACTTTTATGTGGAGTATGCAAGTACCAGTCTCGAAATTCCTGCCTATGCTGTACTACCTCACCCAGCACAGAGAACATTTCAGTACTCGCCATATAATACAGAGACGATAGCAGTACATTTATTTATTTATTTATTTATTAACTGTTTCTTATATAGCGCAGCAAATTCCGTTACACTTTACAATTGGAAATAACAATGATATAACAAAACTGGGTAATAACAAACAGTCATAGAGGTAGGAAGGCCCTGCTCGTAAACTTACAATCAATATGGAAATAGGCATGGATACACAAGGATAGGTACTATATATTGCATAGTTGTCCACCAGAATGCAAAGGTTCTTGATGGACTGTATGATATTGTCACACAGCAATGACGAACCGGGATCGGAAGGAAGGGAAAGTGAAGAATGAGAAGACATGTGAGGATATGAGTGGACTGTACAGAGTGGATGCAATTTGAAAGGAAAGTTTATGAAAATTATGTGGGCGGTTCTGGAATTTGATACGCTTGCCTGAAGAGGTGAGTTTGCAGGGAACACTTGAAGGTTTGGAGACTAGAGGAGAGTCTTATTGTGCATGGTAGGGCATTCCACAGAGTGGGTGCAGCATGAAGAAAGTCCTGCAATCGTGAGTGGGAGTGAGTAATGAGTGTGGATGAGAGAAGCAGATCTTATGAAGAGCTGGGAGATATTTTGAGATAATCGAAGGGATGTACGTTGGTGTAGTTTGGCTAATGGCCTTGTGTGTGAGTAAAAGTGTTTTATAATGAATATGGTAGAATACAGGTAACCAATGGAGGGACTGAGAGTGGATCTGCAGACGATGAACTGCTAGCGAGGAAGATTAGCATCGCAGCTGCATTCAGAATGGATTGTAGTGGTGAGAGTCTCGTTTTAGGAAGACCAGTTAGGAGACTATTGCAATAATCAATGCGGGAGATAATTAGAGCATGGTTTAGAGTTTTTGCTTTGTCTTGTGTAAGGTATGGTAGTATTTTGGATATGTTTTTTTAGATGCATGTAATATGATTTTGAGACAGATTGAATGTGGGGAACAAATGACAGATCAGAGTCAAGAATGATACCTAGGCAGAGAGCATGTGGGGTAGGGTTGTTTGTCAAGTTTTCAACAGTGATAGAGATATCAGGTTGGTAACTACTATTGGCTGGTAAAAACATAATTAACTGTCTTTTAAATATTAAGTTTGAGGTGGCGAGATGTCATCCAAGATGAAATAGCAGAAAGGCATTCAGTGACTCGGCCCAGAAAAGATAGAGACAAATCAGGGGAGAATAGGTAGATTTGAGTATCATCTGAGTACAGATGATTCTGAAATCCAAAAGAGCTGATTAGTTTACCAAAAGATGAGGTATAGATTGAGAAAAGCAGAGGACCTAAGACTGAGCCTTGCGGTACTCCAACTGAAAGAGGTAGCGAAGAGCAGCAAACACTGAAGGAGCAATTAGATAGGTAGGACAGGAGCCAAGAAAGGGTTGTGTCTTTAAGACCTAGGAATTGTTGTGTTTGTATGAGAAGAGAGTGGTCAACAGTGTCAAAGGCAGCATATAGATCTAGAAGAATAAGAAGTGAGTAATGGCCTTTAGACTTCATAGTGACCAAATCATTAATCACTTTAGTCAGTGCTGTCTCTGTGGAGTGATGATACTTCATCTTCATGTGGGATCAAATGAAGAGCGAGTGCCAGAGAGTTCAGGTAAAGAACTGAACAGGTCACTGGCTTACGAAGAGCATACCATTTAATCTCGGATCTTATCAATCTTCTCGTTGAAGTAGGAAGCAAGATTTTGTGCCTTGATAGTGGCTGGTGGGGTAGATGAGGGAGAATTCAGAAGTGATTTAAATGTATTAAAGAGTCATTTGGGGTTAGAGGCTTGAGCAGAGATGAGAGTTTGGAAATATGTTTGTTTGGTAGTGTCCAGGGCATTTCTATAGGAGTGGTAGACAGTCTTATATGTGAGGGAGTCGCTTGAAATATGAGATTTACGTGACTGACGTTCATGTTTATGTGTGAGTTTTTGTAGATCTCTTGTTAATTTAGAGTGCCATGGTTGACATCTAGGCCTACGTGGAGTGTAATGGGTAGCTTGAGCCACTTCATCAAGGGCTATTTCTAGAGTCTGGTGCAAGTGTGATACAGCCATATCAGGAGAGGTGAATGCAGAAATAGGTGAAAGCGGTTGTTGGAGTGAGGTGGAAAGTTCTTGAAGATTAATTGTGCTAATATTTCTGCGGGTTTGAGGAGGATTGGAGGACTTCAGCAACACAGAGTTTGAAATAATGGAGGAGAGCATGCTGGTGATAAGGTTGTGATCTGAGAGGGGGAAAGGACTGTTAGTGAGTTCAGAAACTGAGTATAGTCTGGTGAATACTAGATCAAGGCAGTGGCCCTCCTGATGAGTAGAGGAGGCAGTACATTGGGATAAGCTGAGAGAGGAGGTTAGAGAGAGTAGTTTGGAGGCATGAGCAGCAGATTTTGGACAATAAATAACAATATTGAAAAATTGGAATTGGGAGTGAGTGAGCCAGGCAGAAACATTTTCCAGAAATTGTTTGGGATGCCCAGGTAGGCGATAAATAGCTGCAACACAAAGAGAGAAGGAGAGTAAACCCTGATGGAAATGTGAGTGATGGAACCTGTGGTAGAACAGTGTATGCGAAAGATTAGGACAGTAATAATCCAACCCCACCTACTTTATAAAACCAGGCCTGGAGGTGTGTGTGAACTGTAGACCACCATGTGACAGTGCTACAGGGGAGGCCGTGTCTGATTATGAGAGCCATGTTTCTGTTATAGCCAGCAGATTGAAGTTGTTAGATATGAAGAGGTCATGGATGGATGTTAATTGTTACACACAGAGCGTGCATTCCAAAAGGCACATTTTAGTGATCTGGAGGGTGATGGAAGACATGATGTTTATGAGGTTAGCTGGATTTCTATGTTGCTGTGAATCAGGTGAATGTGAGCAATGCAAGTGGTTGGTTCCTGTATTTGGTGAAATGTCACCAGCTATCAGAAGCAGAAGAGAAAGATAAATGTGGGTGTCAGAGGTTTGTGAAAGATTTTTTATGGTGAGAGGTTGTAGATGTTATTATCAATGAATATAGGAAAGTAAAAAGCTCATGAGTGTTAATAAGAGGGGAGTGAATAATTGAGGGGTCAACATGTACAGAGGGGTGAGTTTCTGGGAGATTGAATGAAGTAATGGCCTTTATGAATACTCCATGAAGTGCAATGCAGAAAATCAATTTGTGGTACATGGTTCGTTTGAGATTAAAGCAAAGTTATCTAGGCTTAGAGTGTAAGGTTTCACTTTTTAAAGTTAAAAGTTCAGGTGCCTGTTTACTGGTGTTGTTCTGCTGTATGTTAACTGAGCATGACAAAGCAAAATGACAAACACAGGTATGTACAGTCAGATGCAAATCACGATATAACTGGTTTTATACAAAATTAGTTGCATTCTGTTCTTAGAGGTCATGAGGATTATAGTTTGAAAGATATATACATACGTTTAAGTGCACAGATGACTATGTTTGAGGATGGAACGAAGGGTGTTTGTTTTGTTGCAATGTTGGATGGATGTTTGTGTGCATGCCATATAATACAGAGAGCATCGCAGTCACCACCATAAAAGATAGGGTGCATCGCAGTCACTGCCTTATAAGACAGAGAGCATGGCAGTGACTGCAATATATTACATAGAGAATTTCAGTGATTGCCATATAATGCAGAGAGCATTGCAGTGACCACAATATAATACAGAGAGCATCACACTGACTGTATAATACAGAGCATCGCACTGACCACCATATGATGCAGAGAGCATCGCAGCAACAGCCATATAATACAGAGAGCATCACAGTGATTGTCATATAATACAGAGCATCGCGGTGACTGCCATATAATGCAGAGAGCATCGCAGTGACCGCAATATAATGCCAAGAAAATTGCAGTGACCACCATATGATAAAAAAGCATTGCAATGACTGCCATATAATGCCAAGAACACTGCAGTGACCAACATATAATACAGAGAGTATCAGTGTGCATCATATAATACAGAGAATGTCAGTAACCACTATATAATACAGAGAGCGTCAATGCCATATAATACTTAGGCCACCAGGTACTGTAAAATAAAATGTAGTCCAACTCAAACAAGAAATAAATATATAAATAGTCTCAATTTATGAAGAGAATCTGTGTGATAAAGGGTGCAATTTATAAATTACAGTGGGCACCCCGGAAAGCATGAAAACATCCAAGGTAGGGTAAAAGAAAAATGGGTCATAAAACAGTACATTAGGATAATAAAAATATAGTTGGTTTAATCCAATAAACAAAGTAGATTGAGGGTTGCAATAAATACTCACCAGTTACCCTTGTAAATAAATTAACTTTAGTTTTTGTTTATTTATTAATTCTCTTCTGTCGTATCCAATTAGTCATAATCAATTTTTTGGCCAATGAAAACAGCCAGATATTGCAATTAATGATTAATGGTCATTATCGTGGTATCTTATTAAAGGCCATTGTCATCGGCCGAAAACGTACCCGCAATCGCGTGAAAATATATGGGATCGGGGATAAGTCTCCAATCCCATGTGTTATCGCGGATCTAGCAGCCCGCTTATTGTGGATTATGCTTCAGGTGCCTAAGGCACAAGAAACATTGGGGGTCATTCCGACCCAATTGCTCGCTGCAGTTTATCGCAGGCACAGCAATCGGGTCGGAATTGCGGATGCGCCGGTGCACTGCGCCAGCGTATGCCGGACGGCCAAAGGCCGTCGAATCACTGAGATCGCCTCTGCCTGATTGACAGACAGAGGCGGTCGCTGGGCGGGAGGATGCCAGACCGTGCGGGGGGCGGGCTGCAGCAGCTGCGTGACATCACACGCAACCGCTGCGACCAGGAGCAGCGACGGCCAACTCCCGGCCAGCCACAGGAGCTGCGCTGGCCGGGAGTAACTCCACAAGTACAAAAGCATCGCCACTGTATCATGCTTTTGTACTTATGCGGGGGAGGGGCGGACACACATGTGGGGCAGGCTAGCCCTGTGCTGGGCGTCCCCCCGCATGTCTGTGTCCCTGATCGTAGCTGTGCTAAATTTAGCACACTTACGCTCAACTAGGAATGACCTCCATAATCCGCAATAAATGCTGGCATTGGGGGAATGAGTGCACCACATGGGGGCTAATAGTATAGCCCCTGCCAATACAATTACCCATGGTCATTGAACAGAGTTTCAGTGATCTTGCATTGCATCAGCTTTCCATTGCACCTCAGCACTAGATGGACCAGGAGCTCCTGTGAGGCACAAACAGTTACTGAATAAGGCCCAGTATGGAGTTTCATGGTGGCTTACAGCCAGGAAGATGTCTGGCTTGCCAGGCTGAGGTATGCTTATGGCACAGAGGTTAGCATTGCTTCCTCCCACAGTCCTACTTATAGTATGAAATGATTTTTGACTGTATTGTGGAATATGAAAAAATATGAAAAAAATAAACAAGACACACAGGTATGCTCACATGCGTGTAACTGGGAGCTGTGAAAAACAAAAATAAGGCATCTGCCACAAAATATGTAAATAAAAATGAAAAAAAAAAAATTGGTAAAAAAGAAACCCATGAGATTTTCTTAAAATAAGTCTCCAGACTCCATGGAGGGGAAAATATCCAATCTTGATCCTGTGGCATACACCAGTTTATTTGCATCCCAGCATTAAATACGAGATTATCTTAATCCCTGAAAATAGAGAAGGGGGTACAAATTTGGAGGCTTTGGCACCTAGTTTTTCAGTTTGTCCAGTAATGTGGTAATTATACAGTATATTTGCTTGGTTAAAGTCCTTTCCGTTCCACACCAATATAGGAGTGGAGGTGAAAGCCTGTGTGTTGTTCCTGATTGCGTGTGCCTCTAATTTTTAATCACCTTCTTGACACTGTCCTCTACCTCTTGCCTCTTCTCATAATGTGAAAAGTCATCAAAGAAGGAGGTGATATGTTTGTAGCTAGCTATGATTCTGAGAACTTGGCAAGCTTTTTCCAGGGGGACCACCTGTCACTGAAATTATAGTTTTATTAAACTGTGCATTAGTGATGAGCGGGTTCGGTTCCTCGGAATCCGAACCCCCCCGAACTTCAGCCTTTTTACACGGATCCGAGGCAGACTCGGATCTTCCCGCCTTGCTCGGCTAACCCGAGCGCGCCCGAACGTCATCATCCCGCTGTCGGATTCTCGCGAGGCTCGTATTCTATCGCGAGACTCGGATTCTATATAAGGAGCCGCGCGTCGCCGCCATTTTCACACGTGCATTGAGATTCATAGGGAGAGGACGTGGCTGGCGTCCTCTCCATTTAGATTAGAAGAGAGAGAGTGAGAGTGAGACACTTGATTTACTGGAGCTTAGGAGTACTCAGAGAGTGCAGAGTTTACTAGTGACTGACCAGTGACCACCAGTGCAGTTTTATTATATTATTATCTCCTATATAATAGCCCAGATCTGTGATCTTGTGATTCATTTGCTAACGCTGGGCGGAGTCACAACAGTGGGCGGAGTTAGTCAAATGAGTCACAGATCTGGCCAAATCTATAGGACACTAGGAGCAGCTGCAGAAGCAGATAGTATGGACATGGCACAGGCAGGGGTGCATACCTCCCAGCTTTCACACACACACACACACACACACACACACACACACGGCGAAAAGGGGGTGTGGCTTCGCGGGAGGGCCCAGTTTTCGTCAGTGAGGGGGCATGCCCAGCGCTCTGTGAGCTGCTGGCATGCCCCCAGGGGCTGATTATGAGTCCGGGGGGCACAGGGTACTTGAGACAGGGGAGCCCTATCTCATTGCTGTGCCTGCTGTGAGTTGGGGGCGTGGCCTAATCGAGGGACGCGAGGCCACGCCCCATTATGCAAATTCCGGGATTTTTTTTTAATTTTTTTTTATGGAATTTTGGCCCCTCAGCTAGGGGTAAATCCAGAGGGGGTGGTCGCTCCCCCTATACACCCGCACAGGCAGAAGAAAGCAGGGAGACTGCTGCCTCCCTGTAACACCACAGACCTGCCAATACGCAGCAGCGTGTGCTGACTGTAGCACAATGCTGCCGCTGTTGCTGGCAGGACGGGGGGAGCTTCTGAGCTGGGACAGAGCTACTCGAGCCGGGGGGGCCCCTAAAACTGTGGGGCCAACGGTACATACCGCCTGCCCCCCCCCCTTAATCCGGCTCTGCTGCTGGAACCCCCCCTTAATCCGTACCCCCTGATGCCCCCTCTCCCTCTGTCTCCACTATTCACTGCTGCTCTGCTAAGCAGAACAGCGAGTACAGGAGCTTTCCAACTGCTCCCCCCTCCCCCACCCGCAGAACACTGCGACCCGCGGGTGGGACAGCGGGACAGACCCCAAAAAATGGGACTGTCCCGCGAAAATTGGGACATTTGGGAGGTATGGGGGTGTGTGAGGGGGTATGCCATACTTGACCCCCACATCAGCATACTCAGCAGGGTCTCTCTGGCGGGGAGGAGCGTCACTTTCTGGCACACTCCACGCTTCTTAGCTGTAGTTTTGTGGGTCACCAGCCGCTGTGCACTTTCCGTACTGCCTCTGTTATCTCCAGCCCCTGCGACCCCACCGCTAGCTGCAGCGCTGCCACCCGCAGTGAGTTGCGCCCAGCTCCTTCACACACTTTAGCCGGCGGGTAGCGCTGCAGAAGTCCGCGCTGCTTGCAGGCTCTGACCCCCTCCTCCCTCCAGCATCAGCGTCTCCTGGGAGCTAACCAGTCACTCCCAGTCTCCCCTTACCATAGTGCCCAGCAGCCGTGAGGTACGCGCCACGTGCATGCTATGACCCCCTCCTCCCTCCAGCCGCAGCATCTCCAGGGGGCTAACCAGTCACTCCCAGTCTCACCTTACCACAGTGCCCGGCAGCTGCGCGAGGTCTGCGGTGTGTGACTGAGGAGGGGGGGAGTGATGCGGACGGGCAGAGGAAGCAGGAATACAGCCTAAGAGAGTCAGCCATGCCAAGTCTCCACCAGCAGCAGATGCCAACAGGTTGGAGTGGAACAGCAGCAGCCAGCAGCAGTGACTCCGGTAAGACACATCTGTCTGTCACCACTGTTCTGTCCCTAATACCAATCTCTCCCGTGCCCTGTGTTCTGTCATGTCCCTGTCACCCCTGGCCTTGACCTGCCACCCTTATCCTGGCCCTTTCACCCTTATCCTGGCCCTTTCACCCTTATCCTGGCCCTGTCACCCTTATGCTGGCCCTGCTACCCCTATCCTGGCCCTGTCACCCCTGTGCTTGCCCTGTCAACCCTATACTGGCCCTGTCACCCCTGTCCTGGTCCTGCCGCCCCTACACTGACCCTGTCACCCCTATCCTGTCCCTGTCATTTCTGTCCTGGCCCCGTCGCCCATGTCCTGGCCCTGTCACCCCTGTCCTGGCCCCGTCACCCCTGTTCTGACCCTGTCACCCCTGTTCTGACCCTGTCACCCCTGTCCTGGCCCAGTCAACCCTGTTCTGACCCTGTCACCCCTGTCCTGGCCCTGTTACTGCATACCCTCCAACTACCTTTTTGGCAGGTACAGTACCCGCAGCACCTCCAGACCTCTCCCCAATGCACCACACCTCCGCACCTTCCCCTCCACCACATGCGGCACTCCACCCCTCCCCCACATGCTGTGCCTCCAGACCCCCTACACCACCCGCGGCTCCCACTCCTCCGCCCCTTCACCACCCCCAGCAATCTCCAGGCCCCCTCCACCATTCACCCCCCTTATATGTCTCCCCCACACCTGCCCCCCTCCACCCGCAGCATCTGCAGACACCCTCCTCCATCCGCGGCCCCCCCCTCACCCACCCCTCCCCCACCAATGGCACCCCCGCACCTGCCCCACCACCACCTGCAGCACCTCCGGACCTCCTTCCCCATCTGCCGCAACACCCGTACCTGCCCCTCCCCTACCCATGGCGCCTACGGACCCCTACCCCACCAGCAGCACTCCCGCCCCTTCCCATCCCACAGCACCTCCGGAACCCTTCACCCATCTGCAACATCCCCACACCTGCCCCTCCCCCACCCATGGCACCCCTGCCCCTCCCCCACCTGCAGTGCCTCCGGACCCCTCCCCCATCTGCATCCCCCACTCCTCTGCCCCTCCCCCACCCGCAGCACCTCCCAACCCTTCCCCATCCAGGCCCCACCCCCACTTCCGCCCCCCCTCCATCCGCAGCATCTACAGACACCATCCGCAGTACCCCCCGCACCCGCTACATTCTGTACATTGTGGCCTGCAGGTGCTGTTCACGCCGTCGCAAGGGGCTGCGCCTCCTTCACCATCGCACACCCTTTCATTGTGCAATATTTAACCACTAACAAAGGAATGCAGGTGATACTCCATATAACACAAATATTGAACCCCAGAAAGGCATGCAAGGGTTAAGGGGGCGTAGCCCCTTGCGACGGTGTGAAGAGCGCCCGTAGGGCGCGATGAAGCACCTAGTTTAATATAATCCGTTCTCTGCCTGAAAAAAAACGATACACAGTGACACAGTAACAGTATACCATATCTGTGCTCAGCCTCAGTGTGCTGCATCATCTATGTATATCTGACTGTGCTGAGTGCTCAGTGCTCACACAGCTTAATTGTGGGGGAGACTGGGGAGCAGTAGCAGGAGTACATATTATTTAACAGTGCACACTTTTGCTGCCAGAGTGCCACTGCCAGTGTGACTGACCAGTGACCACTGTCTGACCACCAGTATATTGTGATTGTCTGCCTGAAAAAGTTAAACACTCGTCGTGTGGTGTTTTTATTCTATAAACACATTCTGCTGACAGTGTCCAGCAGGTCCGTCATTAATTATATAATATATACCTGTCCGGCTGCAGTAGTGATATATATATATATTTTTTATATCATTATCATCCAGTCTATATTAGCAGCAGACGCAGTACGGTAGTCCACGGCTGTAGCTACCTCTGTGTCGGCAGTCGCTCATCCATCCATAATTGTATACCACCTACCTGTGGTGTTTTTTTTCTTTCTATCTTCTTGATACTAGTAGCTTACTTTAGGAGTCTGCAGTGCTGACAGTCTCCAGCAGGTCCGTCATTATAATATATACCTGTCCGGCTGCAGTAGTGATATATATATATTTTTTATATCATTATCATCCAGTCTATATTAGCAGCAGACGCAGTACGGTAGTCCACGGCTGTAGCTACCTCTGTGTCGGCAGTCGCTCATCCATCCATAATTGTATACCACCTACCTGTGGTGTTTTTTTTTTTCCTATCTTCTTGATACTACTAGTAGCTTACTTTAGGAGTCTGCAGTGCTGCTGACAGTGTCCAGCAGGTCCGTCATTATATAATATATACCTGTCCGGCTGCAGTAGTGATATATATATATTTTTTATAACATTATCATCCAGTCTATATTAGCAGCAGACGCAGTACGGTAGTCCACGGCTGTAGCTACCTCTGTGTCGGCAGTCGCTCGTCCATCCATAATTGTATACCACCTACCTGTGGTGTTTTTTTTTTCTATCTTCTTGATACTACTAGTAGCTTACTTTAGGAGTCTGCAGTGCTGCTAACAGTGTCCAGCAGGTCCGTCGTTATATAATATATACCTGTCCGGCTGCAGTAGTGATATATATATATTTTTTATATCATTATCATCCAGTCTATATTAGCAGCAGACGCAGTACGGTAGTCCACGGCTGTAGCTACCTCTGTGTCGGCAGTCGCTCGTCCATCCATAATTGTATACCACCTACCTGTGGTGTTTTTTTTTTTCTATCTTCTTGATACTAGTAGCTTACTTTTGGAGTCTGCAGTGCTGACAGTGTCCAGCAGGTCCGTCATTATATAATATATACCTGTCCGGCTGCAGTAGTGATATATATATATTTTTTATATCATTATCATCCAGTCTATATTAGCAGCAGACGCAGTACGGTAGTCCACGGCTGTAGCTACCTCTGTGTCGGCAGTCGCTCGTCCATCCATAATTGTATACCACCTACCTGTGGTGTTTTTTTTTTTCTATCTTCTTGATACTAGTAGCTTACTTTAGGAGTCTGCAGTGCTGACAGTGTCCAGCAGGTCCGTCATTATATAATATATACCTGTCCGGCTGCAGTAGTGATATATATATATTTTTTTTATCATTATCATCCAGTCTATATTAGCAGCAGACGCAGTACGGTAGTCCACGGCTGTAGCTACCTCTGTGTCGGCAGTCGCTCGTCCATCCATAATTGTATACCACCTACCTGTGGTGTTTTTTTTTCTATCTTCTTGATACTAGTAGCTTACTTTAGGAGTCTGCAGTGCTGACAGTGTCCAGCAGGTCCGTCATTATATAATATATACCTGTCCAGCTGCAGTAGTGATATATATATATTTTTTATATCATTATCATCCAGTCTATATTAGCAGCAGACGCAGTACGGAAGTCCACGGCTGTAGCTACCTCTGTGTCGGCAGTCGCTCGTCCATCCATAATTGTATACCACCTACCTGTGGTGTTTTTTTTTTTTCTATCTTCTTGATACTAGTAGCTTACTTTAGGAGTCTGCAGTGCTGACAGTGTCCAGCAGGTCCGTCATTATATAATATATACCTGTCCGGCTGCAGTAGTGATATATATATATATTTTTTATATCATTATCATCCAGTCTATATTAGCAGCAGACGCAGTACGGTAGTCCACGGCTGTAGCTACCTCTGTGTCGGCAGTCGCTCGTCCATCCATAAGTATACTAGTATCCATCCATCTCCATTGTTTACCTGAGGTGCCTTTTAGTTGTGCCTATTAAAATATGGAGAACAAAAATGTTGAGGTTCCAAAAATAGGGAAAGATCAAGATCGACTTCCACCTCGTGCTGAAGCTGCTGCCACTAGTCATGGCCGAGACGATGAAATGCCAGCAACGTCGTCTGCCAAGGCCGATGCCCAATGTCATAGTACAGAGCATGTAAAATCCAAAACACCAAATATCAGTAAAAAAAGGACTCAAAAATCTAAAATAAAATTGTCGGAGGAGAAGCGTAAACTTGCCAATATGCCATTTACCACACGGAGTGGCAAGGAACGGCTGAGACCCTGGCCTATGTTCATGGCTAGTGGTTCAGCTTCACATGAGGATGGAAGCACTCAGCCTCTCGCTAGAAAAATGAAAAGACTCAAGCTGGCAAAAGCACAGCAAAGAACTGTGCGTTCTTCGAAATCACAAATCCACAAGGAGAGTCCAATTGTGTCGTTTGCGATGCCTGACCTTCCCAACACTGGACGTGAAGAGCATGCGCCTTCCACCATTTGCACGCCCCCTGCAAGTGCTGGAAGGAGCACCCGCAGTCCAGTTCCTGATAGTCAGATTGAAGATGTCAGTGTTGAAGTACACCAGGATGAGGAGGATATGGGTGTTGCTGGCGCTGGGGAGGAAATTGACCAGGAGGATTCTGATGGTGAGGTGGTTTGTTTAAGTCAGGCACCCGGGGAGACACCTGTTGTCCGTGGGAGGAATAGGGCCATTGACATGCCTGGTGAAAATACCAAAAAAATCAGCTCTTCGTTGTGGAAGTATTTCAACAGAAATGCGGACAACATTTGTCAAGCCGTGTGTTGCCTTTGTCAAGCTGTAATAAGTAGGGGTAAGGACGTTAACCACCTCGGAACATCCTCCCTTATACGTCACCTGCAGCGCATTCATCATAAGTCAGTGACAAGTTCAAAAACTTTGGGCGACAGCGGAAGCAGTCCACTGACCAGTAAATCCCTTCCTCTTGTAACCAAGCTCACGCAAACCACCCCACCAACTCCCTCAGTGTCAATTTCCTCCTTCCCCAGGAATGCCAATAGTCCTGCAGGCCATGTCACTGGCAATTCTGACGAGTCCTCTCCTGCCTGGGATTCCTCCGATGCATCCTTGCATGTAACGCCTACTGCTGCTGGCGCTGCTGTTGTTGCTGCTGGGAGTCGATGGTCATCCCAGAGGGGAAGTCGTACTCGTAAGACCACTTTTACTACTTCCACCAAGCAATTGACTGTCCAACAGTCCTTTGCGAGGAAGATGAAATATCACAGCAGTTATCCTGCTGCAAAGCGGATAACTGAGGCCTTGGCATCCTGGGCGGTGAGAAACGTGGTTCCGGTATCCATCATTACTGCAGAGCCAACTAGAGACTTGTTGGAGGTACTGTGTCCCCGGTACCAAATACCATCTAGGTTCCATTTCTCTAGGCAGGCGATACCGAAAATGTACACAGACCTCAGAAAAAGACTCACCAGTGTCCTAAAAAATGCAGTTGTACCCAATGTCCACTTAACCACGGACATGTGGACAAGTGGAGCAGGGCAGGCTCAGGACTATATGACTGTGACAGCCCACTGGGTAGATGTATGGACTCCCGCCGCAAGAACAGCAGCGGCGGCACCAGTAGCAGCATCTCGCAAATGCCAACTCTTTCCTAGGCAGGCTACGCTTTGTATCACCGCTTTCCAGAATACGCACACAGCTAAAAACCTCTTACGGCAACTGAGGAAGATCATCGCAGAATGGCTTACCCCAATTGGACTCTCCTGTGGATTTGTGGCATCGGACAACGCCAGCAATATTGTGTGTGCATTAAATCTGGGCAAATTCCAGCACGTCCCATGTTTTGCACATACCTTGAATTTGGTGGTGCAGAATTATTTAAAAAACGAGAGGGGCGTGCAAGAGATGCTGTCGGTGGCCAGAAGAATTGCGGGACACTTTTGGCGTACAGGCACCACGTACAGAGACTGGAGCACCACCAAAAACGCCTGAACCTGCCCTGCCATCATCTGAAGCAAGAAGTGGTAACGAGGTGGAATTCAACCCTCTATATGCTTCAGAGGTTGGAGGAGCAGCAAAAGGCCATTCAAGCCTATACAACTGAGCACGATATAGGAGGTGGAATGCACCTGTCTCAAGCGCAGTGGAGAATGATTTCAACGTTGTGCAAGGTTCTGCAACCTTTTGAACTTGCCACACGTGAAGTCAGTTCAGACACTGCCAGCCTGAGTCAGGTCATTCCCCTCATCAGGCTTTTGCAGAAGAAGCTGGAGACATTGAAGGAGGAGCTAACACAGAGCGATTCCGCTAGGCATGTGGGACTTGTGGATGGAGCCCTTAATTCGCTTAACAAGGATTCACGGGTGGTCAATCTGTTGAAATCAGAGCACTACATTTTGGCCACCGTGCTCGATCCTAGATTTAAAACCTACCTTGGATCTCTCTTTCCGGCAGACACAAGTCTGCTGGGGTTCAAAGAACTGCTGGTGACAAAATTGTCAAGTCAAGCGGAACGCGACCTGTCAACATCTCCTCCTTCACATTCTCCCGCAACTGGGGGTGCGAGGAAAAGGCTCAGAATTCCGAGCCCACCCGCTGGCGGTGATGCAGGGCAGTCTGGAGCGACTGCTGATGCTGACATCTGGTCCGGACTGAAGGACCTGACAACGATTACGGACATGTCGTCTACTGTCACTGCATATGATTCTCTCCCCATTGAAAGAATGGTGGAGGATTATATGAGTGACCGCATCCAAGTAGGCACGTCAGACAGTCCGTACTTATACTGGCAGGAAAAAGAGGCAATTTGTAGGCCCTTGCACAAACTGGCTTTATTCTACCTAAGTTGCCCTCCCACAAGTGTGTACTCCGAAAGAGTGTTTAGTGCCGCCGCTCACCTTGTCAGCAATCGGCGTACAAGGTTACATCCAGAAAATGTGGAGAAGATGATGTTCATTAAAATGAATTATAATCAATTCCTCCGTGGAGACATTGACCAGCAGCAATTGCCTCCACAAAGTACACAGGGAGCTGAGATGGTGGATTCCAGTGGGGACGAATTGATAATCTGTGAGGAGGGGGATGTACACGGTGATATATCGGAGGATGATGATGAGGTGGACATCTTGCCTCTGTAGAGCCAGTTTGTGCAAGGAGAGATTAATTGCTTCTTTTTTGGTGGGGGTCCAAACCAACCCGTCATTTCAGTCACAGTCGTGTGGCAGACCCTGTCACTGAAATGATGGGTTGGTTAAAGTGTGCATGTCCTGTTTATACAACGTAAGGGTGGGTGGGAGGGCCCAAGGACAATTCCATCTTGCACCTCTTTTTTCTTTCATTTTTCTTTGCGTCATGTGCTGTTTGGGGGGTGTTTTTTGGAAGGGACATCCTGCGTGACACTGCAGTGCCACTCCTAGATGGGCCAGGTGTTTGTGTGGGCTACTTGGGTCGCTTATCTTACTCACACAGCTACCTCATTGCGCCTCTTTTTTTCTTTGCGTCATGTGCTGTTTGGGGAGTGTTTTTTGGAAGGGCCATCCTGCGTGACACTGCAGTGCCACTCCTAGATGGGCCAGGTGTTTGTGTCGGCCACTTGGTTCGCTGAGCTTAGTCATCCAGCGACCTCGGTGCAAATTTTAGGACTAAAAATAATATTGTGAGGTGTGAGGTGTTCAGAATAGACTGAAAATGAGTGTAAATAATGGTTATTGAGGTTAATAATACTTTGGGATCAAAATGACCCCCAAATTCTATGATTTAAGCAGTTTTTTAGGGTTTTTTGAAAAAAAAACTGAATCCAAAACACACCCGAATCCGACAAAAAAAATTCGGTGATGTTTTGCCAAAACGCGTTCGAACCCAAAACACGGCCGCTGAACCGAACCCAAAACCAAAACACAAAACCCGAAAAATTTCCGGTGCTCATCACTACTGTGCATGTCCTGTTAAAACAACATAAGGGTGGGTGGGAGGGCCCAAGACAATTCCATCTTGCACCTCTTTTGTTGCTTTGCATTATGCGCTCTTTGGGCCCTAGTTTTTAAAACTGCCATCCTGTCTGCCACTGCAGTGCCACTCCTAGATGAGCCAGGTGTTTGTGCCGCCCACTTGTGTTAGTCATCCAGCTACCCCAGTGCAACCTTTTGGCCTAAAAACAATATTGTGAGGTTTGAGGTGTTCAGAATAGACTGGAAATGAGTGGAAATGAATGTTACTGGAGTTAATAATAACGTAGGATCAAAATTACCCCCAAATTCTGTGATTTTAGCTGTTTATATGTTTAAAAAAAAACATCCATATCCAAAACCAAAACCTGGGTGATTTTGGCAAAACCAATCCATATCCAAAACACGAACGGAGATCCAGATTCAAAACCAAAACACAAAACCCGAAAAGTGTCCGCCGCACAACTCTAGTTATTACAGTAAACTACTGTAAGTATAACCAAGAACGGATGATAAACAGGCCACTGCAGAGTTGACCTCTATGACCACACCTGGCCTCAATGCTCACCACTTGTGGCATGGAATGATGACCAAGCACATGCAAAAATGCCAAGAATACAGCATAAACTCCAAATCACGTGTTACAGCCCAGCAGATAACTGACGACATCCTTTAGCTCAAGTCAGTACCACCAAAACATCTTTAAAACTGAAGTCAATAACTACAATCCCTGACTGCTTTTGATAAAGCTCTTCATTGTAGGAGCACCACATAAGCCCTTAGAGTAGCAGAACATCCCATAGATTTTGTGCATATACTTCAGCACATAGAGATATTTTGAAGGGTAAATCTTTATAGAGGCACCAGGAAACATCTATATTCTGGGCAACAAGTGTTGCTAAGACTGATAGGTCTTCTCGTTTACACCCCTTTTACATTTAGGAGCCACCAAATCTGTCTGGTATTTTGAGGGGGAAAATTTTTTCCCTTCTCTCGCTGGTCGATCACAATCTACGCTTCAGACACCTATCTTTTTATCTTTTGCATCTAGAATATTTTGTTGCAGGTTATGCCAATGCTGAGTTTGTACTAGATATTTATATTGATGAGCTAGTGACTATACTTCCGCCAGCCCACTGCTTCTCCAACTCACCTGAGAGACCAGGGAGAACCTCATTCTCATAAACCACTCCAAGTACACTAGGAGTCCAGGATCATCAGCCAATGATGATGCCATATCTGTCCAACCTATAATGGAAGCAGAAAAAACACCAATCCCCGAGCTGCAGGGGTAGATGTCAAATAACCGAGCATGTAGCAGAAGAAGACAAGTGTGAGAAAGGGGGAGATGGTGCAGCAATGTCTAAAGCTTGGAATACAGTAGTAATCACATCAAAGGTGCCAGCTGGACTTGAATTTGCCCCGTAGAAGCCAAACTGGCCTGTTCAGCTGACATAGATCCCTGCACCAACAATAAGGCAGCCATTTCTTCAACCAGTGCAGTTAAAGCAATGCTAGTGGGTTAGGGACTTGTGACACTCGACTAGGCTACAAGACCAGAACATCATTAACACTTGCACTCTTTTAGGTAGCACCTGCATTCACAAGAGACGTATGTGGTGGACGTTTTGTGTTAAAAGGCAGACAGAAAAATACTACAGGCTGAGAGGACTGAGCAACTGTATCTGGCACTGTACTATGAAGTTGGCACCGTGCAACACTCATAAGATGGTTTGACTTATTATTGTAATAAATTTCCTGAAACAGAGTGGGCATAGCCAGGTGCAGGTTCTTGCATGCCCCCACCCACACTGTGGATCTGAGGGAATAATTCAGCGCCATGACATAATTGATGCCATTTTGGCTGTTCCAGTGAAAGCATCCTCTGTGAGTTCTATTTTCAGATAAGCCTCATAGTCATTGATTTCCTAAACCTTTGGGACTATGCCAGTGAGTAGGAGAATCAAGACTGTTTTGTGATAAGCTTGCATGTTATTAAATTAATGTATGCAAAAATTGGCACTATTAAAAGAGGATCATGTGCAGGGGCCATTTTGTCTTTACTGTGTGGAGTGACATGATAGGAGAGAGAAGTCTTCTGCTTAGCTCATAACAAGCCAGTCTACATGTAACATTGAGTACAGCTGTATCTAACAATAAGCCAACAAACTGGTTAAGTAACATCAATGTGCCTATATAACTCTGAAATTTCAACACCTGTGCAAACATAATTTCCAAAATAACTTATCTTATATATAATATATATTTAAGAGTTGTGTAGGCTTGGTTTTTATCAATTCGAGCAAACTCAAACTTCAGGGACCAGAGGGAATCCAAGCCTTAGCTTTGCCCGCCAGGCTCAAATTTAAAAATGAGGCAAAATGTCATAATCCCGGACTTTGGATTCAATATAAGTCCCAGCAGCAGTCATACAGGTGCCATTTCACAGCAGACACCGGAGAGTTGTGTGCTGCGTCCATCTGTGCTGACCTATATGTTTCAGTGTCCATCCACTCCAGTACTCATGAGCTAACTTATCTGTCCAGTGTCCATCCACTCCAGTGCTCCTGAGCTGACCTATCTGTCCAGTGTCCATCCACTCCAGTGCTGCTGAGCTGTCCTATCTGTCCAGTGCCCATCCACTTCAGTCCTCCTGAGCTGACCTATCTGTCCAGTGTCCATCCACTCCAGTGCTCCTAGGCTGAATTATCTTTCCAGTGTCCATCCACTCCAGTGCTGCTGAGCTGTCCTATCTGTCCAGTGTCCATCCACTACAGTGCTCCTGAGCTGATCTATTTGTCCAGTGTCAATCCACTCCAGTGCTCCTGAGCTGACCTATCTGTCCAGTGTCCATCCACTCTAGTGCTGCTGAGGTGTCCTATCTGTCCAGTGTCCATCCACTCCAGTGCTCCTGAGCTGACCTATCTGTCCAGTGTCCATCCACTCTAGTGCTGCTGAGGTGTCCTATCTGTCCAGTGTCCATCCACTCCAGTGCTCCTGAGCTGTCCTATCTGTCCAGTGTCCATCCACTCTAGTGCTCCTGAGCTGACCTATTTGTCCAGTGTCAATCCACTCCAGTGCTCCTGAGCTGTCTTATCTGTCCAGTGTCCATCCACTACAGTGCTCCTGAGCTGACCTATTTGTCCAGTGTCAATCCACTCCAGTGCTCCTGAGCTGACCTATCTGTCCAGTGTCCATCCACTCTAGTGCTGCTGAGGTGCCCTATCTGTCCAGTGTCCATCGACTCCAGTGCTGCTGAGCTGTCCTATCTGTCCAGTGTCCATCCACTCCAGTGCTGCTGAGCTGTCCTATCTGTCCAGTGTCCATCCACTCCAGTGCTGCTGAGCTGTCCTATCTGTCCAGTGTCCATCCACTCCAGTGCTGCTGAGCTGTCCTATATGTCCAGTGCCCATTCACTTCAGTGCTCCTCAGCTGACCTACTGTTTCTGTCCAGTGACCATCCACTCCAGTGCTGCTGAGCTGTCCTATCTGTCCAGTGTCCATCCACTCCAGTGCTCCTGAGCTGACCTATTTGTCCAGTGTCCATCCACTACAGTGCTCCTGGGCTGACCTATCTGTTCAATGTCCATCCACTCCAGTGCTCCTGAGCTGACCTATCTGTCCAGTGTCCATCCACTCCAGTGCTCCTGAGCTGACCTACTGTATCTGTCCAGTGTCCATCCATTCCAGTGCTGCTGAGCTGTCCTATCTGTCCAGTGTCCATCCACTCCAGTGCTCCTGGGCTGACATATCTGTCTAGTATCTATCCACTCCAGTGTTGCTGAGCTGTCCTTTGTGTCCAGTGTCCATCCACTTGAGTGCTCCTGAGCTGACCTATCTGTCCAGCATCCATCCACTCCAGTGCTGCTGAGCTGTCCTATCTGTCCAGTGTCCATCCACTCCAGTACTCCTGACCTGACCTATCTGTCCAGTGCCCATCCACTCCAGTGCTGCTGAGCTGACATATCTGTCCACTCCAGTCCCCTTAGGCTTCTTAGTGTTGTTAATACTGGCCAAGCTAGATTACAGTACAATCAGTTAGCAAGTCATTTTTATTATTTTGTATAGTGCAGGAACTTAGTTACATTTGTTGTAAAAGTGTGTCACACTGGTGCTGCTGCGTAATCCTAAGTGTCACACTGGTTTTGTATTATTTATTACAGTGTAATTTTTTTGTACAGCTGGTGTAGGTGGCATGCACCACTGCATTCACATAAATATAAGCACTGTGAGAATGCAGTGTGAGTTGTCATTTGTGAAAAAAGTTCAAATAAATAAATACTTAAGTTGTTTTTTGTTAGATCCTGTGTGTGCTGTAGGTGCAGTACCCCACTGTATTCACATCACATAAATATAAGCATTGTGAGTCCAGTGTGACTTGTCATTTGCCAAAAAAAGTTCAGACATATAATAAAGTTATTATTTTTGTACAACTCATGTGTGCTGTAGGTGTTGTACCCACTGCATTCACATAAATATAAGCACTGAGTTGATATGGATCTATCAGTCAATAGAAGAGCAGGAGCAGCAACCAAGTACTAGTGCCATGGCTGCTGCAAAACAGGGGAATAGGTGTCACATTAAAAATCAACAAACCAGTGCCCCCCCCCCCCCCCCCCCCCCACACACACACACACACACACCTGGTACCCTAAGGGTGTCTACGTTATTTATGTGTCAGTCTGGCATTTGTCAATCTGTACCATTTCCCTACCATCTGCAAATTTAGGCATGAGCAGTACAAGTAAAGATGGTGATGACAACATGATAAAAATTGAGGATGCTAGTGTGAGAGGTGCGGCTGCTGTGTGGTGGTGCCTGCTGCCGTGCAGGTGTAGACTCGGTACTCACCAGGCGCCGCTCTCTCTCACCTTCAGGTACCGGAACCTTCAACGGACCTGGAAATCTTCAGTCGGATCCGGACACGGCGATTCCCTCTCGGAGCTGATCGACGACCGAGCTGAGGAGAGAATAATATACCTTAAAGGGGGTATCGACCCTTCTTCCTCTGGAACAGGGGATACCCCAGGGGTGACCGCGACCTTCACCGGTTGGGTGAATGGTCATCACCGTCACGAAGCCTCAGCCACCCAGATTTCACACACTCGCGCTCTCGCACGTAGTGTGATGAAAAGGATTCTCACGTCTGTGAGCAATCCCGATTCCGGCGCTCGGGGACAGACAAGGGACAAACGCACACAGATGTTACTCACCGTCAGTTTCGCACTGCGAACGTCTTCTTCTCTTACAGGTCCCTGTAAGGAGGTAAACAAACAAGCAAACAGCCGTGCAGGGCCTAACTCTAACCTAGTGTCACACCCTATACTAACTACAACGGCAGAGCCCTCAAACTAGCTCTGTGGGTGTGGTGCAACAAAACTAACACACTTAACGAGCTCACACATCGCCCCGCACGGTAACATACATCACGATACACAATGCAAGCGACGGTACGGTCCCTTTATCTACCCGACTCAGAACACCCAGTAGTGGGGGCCGCACAGCTCACCCACCTACCGTACTCTCTCCTTAGGGCTCAGGCCGAGCGGGCCTGCCTACCTAACACCTCAGGGTGGCCTGGGCCTAGTGCCCGGTGCCACCTTTATTCACCTCGGGGGCACTTGTTCACTGGGCCTAGCGCCCCCTAACTGCACACAGGCCGGAGGCCTGACTTCGCCCATGGGCCTAGCGCCCGCCTAACTTGCTGCCCGTTGGGTGACCTGGGCCTTGTGCCCAAGGTCACCTTATCGTATCCCTAATCGGCCAAAATACACCCCCGGGCCTAATGCCCGCCTAACTGTGCCACAGGGAGAGTGGCTTGGGCCTAATGCCCAAACCACCTAATAAAATAGTGACCCCAAACTCCTATCTGCGCCCCAGGCCTAGTGCCTGAATTGTGCCCTCGGGCCTAATGCCCGAACACCCGGTGGTCTAGGGAGGAGAGAAGGGGGCACCTTAGAAGGGCCTACCTGCGGTGGAGAAGGCTGCAGTGGGGAACTGCACAGCTCAATTGCTTCCCACCACTGCAGCGCTTCTCGGCCTGGATGAACTCTTCTGCCGCTGGCCCGTCCTGGCCAGCGGCGCCGCCGTCTCCTCGCCGCGTCCAGCCGCCGCTGGACATCTTCTTCCCAGAGCCCGACGTCTGCCGGCCTCTTCAGCGTCCACCGGAGCTCCTCTTCCCACGGCCGTCGTCTTCTCCTCGGCGCCGGACTATCTTCCGCGCTCCGGCGCGCCGACGACCTTCTCCGCTGCTCCCGCCCGTCCTCTTCGCCGCGGCCTTTTCTTCAGGCTCCCGCCCGGCGTCTGACGTCAGACGCCGGGGGCGGGGCCTGTGACGCGGCGAGCGCCGATTGGCTCGCCGCGCCTGCTCCTGATTGGCCGGCGCCCCGCGAGCCTCGATTGGCTCGCTGGAGGCGCTGGATTCAAAAAGCCGCGGCGGCGCTTCTGATTGGCGGCCCGAGCGGCGCCAAGTTTAAAGCGCCGCCGCGCCGCTCCCCGCCGCCGACAGCCTGGTGCAGGGAAACATCTGATCCCTGCACCAGACACCCGCCGCCGCACACTCAGCGCTGGGGACAGACAAGCTGCCCCAGCGCTGCCCCCAGCTAGGGACAGCAACACGGATGTGCCCACAGGGCTCATCTTTACATTTCCCCCCCTTTTTCCTTTGTAGTCCCTACAAAGTCCCTCACGATGTCCCTTGTCCGCGGGTCAGGGGATTCCGAGGTCCCTGCGGCGAGGTTGTGTTCGAGGGCCCAGCCCGGACGGGCTGTGACCCCACCTCCTTCCACCTCCAGCTCCGGGTTCCTCTTCTTACCTCCCGACCTCCATCGGCGGATCCTCTGGGGGAGTGGCATCTCCTCACGGTCGCTCGACGTTGGCCACCATGGGGAATCTTCTTCCACGGGGACAACAGTCACCCACTCCTGACCTTCGATATCATCTGTGGCTTCGTCCCTGTCTTCCGGGTGTGGTATCGACCACCACCCAACAGCGGAATCCTCCGGGGCATCCGTTTCCTCCCGGGCAACAGCCACCACATGTCGCATTTCCTCGTGGGGCATCTCCAAAGGTCCTGTGTCTTCCTCTGGAACGGGTCCTCCCACGGCATCGCGATCCTCTCCCCGTACGTCCGTCCATTTCGGCACTCCCGGCAGGTATTCTTGCTCCAGGACTATCTCCTCCTCTTCACGGAGGGCATTCAACTGGGAGCATGACTCCACCCGATCCTGCCAGTCACTCTCGTCGGCGCTTCCGATGCCATAGTCGTCCTCCATCTGTTCTGGGAGGGATTCGTCGGCGGACAGCTCACCGTAGTCCGAGTCTTCCTCCGATATCTGGACTGGGGTATTATTTTCCTCCTCAGCGTACTTAGTCCTTTCCGCTGGCACCTCTGTTTCCTCAGCGTACTCCTTCGCTTCCGCTGGCATCGTTACTTCCTCAGCATACTCCTTCGCTTCCGCTGGCACCTCTGCTTCCTCAGCGTACTCCTTCGCTTCCGCTGGCATCTCTTGGTACCCAGGACACTCCTGTTCCGCACGTCCTGGTCGTGGACGGTTCCATCGCGGGGAGATTCCGGACATCTCCGTCACTGGGTCTTCACGCTTTTCTTCGCAGCGCGGTCTCTTCACCTCCCAGTCGTCCACCTCCGCCTTATGCGGGAAAGGATTCTGCTTTACTGGGGTCACTTTCTTGGGACAGAGTAGGTCCGCAGCATCTTCCCAGGGGCACTCACTGGCCGCATGTCCTGGTCGCCGACACTTCCAACAGGGAGGGCCACTGCCGCCTTCTCCAAGACGGGTTCCTGGTCCACCTCCTTTACTGGGGAATCTTCACCCGTTGGTTCCGGCTCAGAGGAAATGGGTACCTGCGAACTACCTTCAAGCAGGGTCTTCCGCTCCATTTCCCTGGTTTCCTCCTCCCATCTCTGGGCGCGACCATCCGCAATCATCCGGTCTTCATTCCACGGACAATCGGGAAGCGCATGTCCTCTCGCCTCGCAGAGCGCACACACAGGTTCTGCAGCCACCCGGTCCCAAAGCTGCTGACGAGACTCAGTCATCTGCTTCACCGTGGCCTCGTAGTCCGTCCTGTCTTCAGTCCATGGACATTCCAGGAGCCGATGTCGGGGATCTCCACAGTTTTCACACCAGGAATCAACCTCGTCTTGGCTCAACTCTTCGTCCCAGGGACAACTGTTGTGCTCATGCCCGTAGTTTCCGCAGAGCAAACACCAGGACTCCTTCTTCGCTTGGCCCTTCTGACGTCTTCGGTCCGCTTCCTGGACCACCTTCTTTGGGGACGTCTCTCGCCAAGTACACTCGCTGGCAAAGTGCCCTGTTTGCCGACATTTCTTGCAGGGCGTCACAGCGGCCTTCTTGCGCCCCTTCTCCCGGCGCTCTTCTTTTCCACGCTGGATCGACCGCTGCACCATCTTCAGGATGTCTGCCCCAGACACCGTCACCCAGTCGCTCTGGTCCGCACACATCCGGGGGTGAGTCTTCTCTGGAGCCGTCCGCAGGGAGGTCTTCTTGGTGGCGTTCCACATCGTGTCCGTGATCTGGTCTCTTTGATCCTGCCGACTACGCCAAGTGTGAGAGGTGCGGCTGCTGTGTGGTGGTGTCTGCTGCCGTGCAGGTGTAGACTCGGTACTCACCAGGCGCCGCTCTCTCTCACCTTCAGGTACCGGAACCTTCAACGGACCTGGAAATCTTCAGTCGGATCCGGACACGGCGATTCCCTCTCGGAGCTGACCGACGACCGAGCTGAGGAGAGAATAATATACCTTAAAGGGGGTATCGACCCTTCTTCCTCTGGAACAGGGGATACCCCAGGGGTGACCGCGACCTTCACCGGTTGGGTGAATGGTCATCACCGGCACGAAGCCTCAGCCACCCAGATTTCACACACTCGCGCTCTCGCACGTAGTGTGATGAAAAGGATTCTCACGTCCGTGAGCAATCCCGATTCCGGCGCTCGGGGACAGACAAGGGACAAACGCACACAGATGTTACTCACCGTCAGTTTCGCACTGCGAACGTCTTCTTCTCTTACAGGTCCCTGTAAGGAGGTAAACAAACAAGCAAACAGCCGCGCAGGGCCTAACTCTAACCTAGTGTCACACCCTATACTAACTACAACGGCAGAGCCCTCAAACTAGCTCTGTGGGTGTGGTGCAACAAAACTAACACACTTAACGAGCTCACACATCGTCCCGCACGGTAACATACATCACGATACACAATGCAAGCGACGGTACGGTCCCTTTATCTACCCGACTCAGAACACCCAGTAGTGGGGGCCGCACAGCTCACCCACCTACCGTACTCTCTCCTTAGGGCTCAGGCCGAGCGGGCCTGCCTACCTAACACCTCAGGGTGGCCTGGGCCTAGTGCCCGGTGCCACCTTTATTCACCTCGGGGGCACTTGTTCACTGGGCCTAGCGCCCCCTAACTGCACACAGGCCGGAGGCCTGACTTCGCCCACGGGCCTAGCGCCCGCCTAACTTGCTGCCCGTTGGGTGACCTGGGCCTTGTGCCCAAGGTCACCTTATCGTATCCCTAATCGGCCAAAATACACCCCCGGGCCTAATGCCCGCCTAACTGTGCCACAGGGAGAGTGGCTTGGGCCTAATGCCCAAACCACCTAATAAAATAGTGACCCCAAACTCCTATCTGCGCCCCAGGCCTAGTGCCTGAATTGTGCCCTCGGGCCTAATGCCCGAACACCCGGTGGTCTAGGGAGGAGAGAAGGGGGCACCTTAGAAGGGCCTACCTGCGGTGGAGAAGGCTGCAGTGGGGAACTGCACAGCTCAATTGCTTCCCACCACTGCAGCGCTTCTCGGCCTGGATGAACTCTTCTGCCGCTGGCCCGTCCTGGCCAGCGGCGCAGCCGTCTCCTCGCCGCGTCCAGCCGCCGCTGGACATCTTCTTCCCGGAGCCCGACGTCTGCCGGCCTCTTCAGCGGCCACCGGAGCTCCTCTTCCCACGGCCGTCGTCTTCTCCTCGGCGCCGGACTATCTTCCGCGCTCCGGCGCGCCGACGACCTTCTCCGCTGCTCCCGCCCGTCCTCTTCGCCGCTCTTCGGCGCGGCCTTTTCTTCAGGCTCCCGCCCGGCGTCTGACGTCAGACGCCGGGGGCGGGGCCTGTGACGCGGCGGGCGCCGATTGGCTCGCCGCGCCTGCTCCCGATTGGCCGGCGCCCCGCGAGCCGCGATTGGCTCGCTGGAGGCGCCGGATTCAAAAAGCCGCGGGCGGCGCTTCTGATTGGCGGCCCGAGCGGCGCCAAGTTTAAAGCGCCGCCGCGCCGCTCCCCGCCGCCGACAGCCTGGTGCAGGGAAACATCTGATCCCTGCACCAGACACCCGCCGCCGCACACTCAGCGCTGGGGACAGACAAGCTGCCCCAGTGCTGCCCCCAGCTAGGGACAGCAACACGGATGTGCCCACAGGGCACATCTTTACACTAGTGTGGAAATTCAGCAGGATGAGGGGGATATTTGTGTACTATATGATGCTTCTGAGGATGCTGATGATGTTGTTTGAGTATGTCAGCCACCAGTGGCAGCAGTTCATGTCCATAATAAATTATGATACCTGGGCATAAGAACAGAAAATGCCACCTCTTGGGTGTGGGATTATTTTTAAATAAATCCTGAAGTTTGTGAAGTAATCTGCTCCATTTGTGAGGTCAAAGTTAGTAGAGGTACTGTAGGGATGTTAACAATCTAGGCACATCCTCCATATTATGTCATTTGCTTTGAGTTCATGAAAATTATTTTACAAAATGATAATAATTTGTTGTAAATATCACCCTCATCATCAACCTCCTCATTAGTGATTGGAGGTACTGTAGTCCTTCCAAAAATAGTTTTGTAGATGCCCAAACAAGCCAAGCACTATAGCCACAACAGTGGCAGTCTCTGTCACTGTAGTGCTTGGTTTATTAGATTGTGCATGTTCTTTTTAATAAGCAACATAAGTGTGGGTGGGTGGGTGGGCAATATGACAATTCCATCTTGCACTGCTTATCTTTTAATTATGGCTGTTAGCTGCCTTAAACCTATCATTAACAACACTCTTAGCTGTCCAGTGGTAGTTGGTTTTGTGGGGGCCCAAACAAACCAAGCACTTCAGCTACAAAAGTAGCAGTCCCTGTCCCTGAAGTACTTGGTTTGTTAAACTGTGCATGTCCTTTTAATTTTTTAAATACAGTAGGACTATTTTCCAGTAACTGAGGATGAGGACAAAAAAGGCCATTGTTAGGGAACCCCAGCACTATTTGTGTGTAACCCCTAGGGCCAGTATGAGGGATTTCTGCCAAAAACAGCTGCTCCTGTTCCCACACGTGCTCACCGGTACTTGAGATGCCACCTGGTCTTAAACCTCTAGCAGTAGGGGCTCACACAATAGGCTGGAGACCACAAAGTAATACACCTGTAGTGTAGCAGATGGCAAGTCAAAAGTAAATTGCAGGCAAACTGGATACAGGAATGGTAATTGTAACAGGCTTAACAAGATATGGTGACTGAAGACTGCAGGACCAGATATGTACTGGTTGCAGAACAATGATGACTAAAGTAACAAAGTGTCTGTTGCAGGTAAGCACAGCCAAGCAATGGTTAACTGCTAGGAAACAAACAGGTGCTGTGTGTGTACTGTGATTGAAAGCAGAGTGCTTACAGCATGAACCTAGTTGCAGATAGTTTAGCTGAATATACAGTGTGATTAGGCCTCAGTCTGCAATAACAGACAAGATACAAACTCAGTGGCTAAACTGTGACTGGAATACAGGTTCAGATGTTCTGGAGATACTGTGTTTTGCTGCAGACTTGCAACTACAGGCACATCCGGATTGGATGTACTCAGAACCAGAGCTGGCAGGATATAACCACGGTGACTTGGCAGGAGCCAGGACTTGGATCATGACTAGAAACGAAAGTAACTGAGAGGGCCATGGCAAGACAATGACATGGAGCAAGAATGGACACAGGATAGCAGGTACAGTGCAGGATCCAACAGAGCACAGGTGCAGAGTGGCAGAGACAGCACACAGAGGACTGTGACAGGATACAGGAATGCAAGTACACAAAGGCAGGGAACCATGACTCAGGAATAGACTGTCAGACTGGGAACTGTACAGAATAAAGCGACCATGTGGCAACCTCACTAGGTGCAGGAACTAGGGAATATCACCAGCCACAGGGACTGGCCAGAATCCTTAATAAAGGGGAGCCAGACAAATCAAAATACACATCAGTCAGGTAACCAGGCATTCCAAACAGGTGTGCTGCCGCACATAGCAGCCAGCATCCTAGTTGCTAGGTGACCTGCTGGAATGCATGCAGGAATGAGTCACCGCTGTGACTCATAACAGCCATAACAGAACACCAGAATGATTGATTGATTGATTGATTGATTGATTGATTGATTAATTAATTAAAATTAACATGTGTGAGGCCTAGATCGAGAGCTGCAATCTGTTTTACAGCAATTGAGGAGAGAAAAAGCAATAAAGAATAATTTTCAAAACCATCCCCAATACTCCAATTGATTAAAATATCAGAATCAAATAATTAAATTAACTTACATAGTTATTTGTACTTGATTTAGAATTTTTGTTAACATTCAATACACCTAATCAAGTATAAATAGCTAAGTTACATTATTTGATAATACAAAATTCAACAATTTTGAGGGCATTTTTGTAAAAATAATTAGTGAGTTAAGTGGATAATTATCTTTTCAAGAAGTTTCTCTCTGAACCACAGCCTGCTCAAAGAGACAGATTCGAACACTATGGGGGTAATTCAGAGTTGATTGCAACAGCAAATTTGTTAGCAGTTGAGCAAACCATGGGTGTCATTCCAAGTTGATCGCTATCTGCCGTTGTTCACTGCTTAGCGATCAGTGTAAAAAACAGCTAATCTGCGCATGCGTAGGTACCGCAATGCGCACGCGCAGCGTGCGGTACAAAGTCCATTGTGGTTTTGCACTGGTTCTAGCGACGATTCCAATCGCACAGATGGCCGCAAGGTGATTGACAGAAAGAGGGCGTTTCTGGGTGTCAACTGACCGTTTTCAGGGAGTGCTTAGAAAAATGCAGGCGTGTCAGAGAAAATGCAGTCCCTCCATCGTTAGAATCAACGCACAGGATAAGTAACTACAGGGCTGATCTTGTTTTGCACAAAAAGATTTTGCAGGCACTCTGCTGCACAGGTGTTCGCACTTCTGCAAAACGAAAATACACTCCCCGGTGGACGGCGACAATGCGTTTGCATGGCTGCTAAAAACTGCTAGCGAGCGATCAACTCGGAATGACCCCCCATGTGCACTGCAGGTGGGGCAGATATAACATTTGCAGAGAGAGTTAGATTTGGGTGGGTTATTTTGTTTCTGTGCAGGGTAAATACTGGCTGCTTTATTTTTACACTGCAATTTAGATTATTAGTTTGAACACATCCCACCCAAATCTAACTCTCTCTGCACATGTTATATCTGTCCCCCCTGCAGTGCACATGGTTTTGCCCAACTGCTAACAAATTTGCTGCTGCGATCAACTTTGAATTACCCCCTATATTCCTTCAGAAGCCATAAATTGGTGTTTTGCACTATTATCCATGGTGGCTCCAGAATAGGTCAGTTCAAATTTCAAATAGGAGAGCTACACCAACTGTCACACACTGCCATTTATAACTGACTCACTGGCAGTTGGTGTTGCTCCTCTATTCTGGAGTGGCCCCTGCTATAAACCTTTTCTCTACTTCAGGCATTCCCAACCACGGTCCTCAAGGCACACCAACAGCGCAGGCTTTAGTGATATCCAGGCTGCAGCACAGATGGGTAAATCAAAATAACTGAGCTATTAATTAAGTCACTTGTGCTGAAGCCTGGATATCACTAAAACCTGCACTGTTAGTGTGCCTTGAGGACCATGGTTGGGAATATCTGCTCTACTGCATCAATTTTACAAACACTTTCTTTTCCACATTTGCAACAAATATATTTACAGTGCATCCGGAAAGTATTCACAGCGCTTCACTTTTTCCACAGTTTGTTATGTTACAGCCTTATTCCAAAATGGAATAAATTAAATTTCCTTTATATTTCTACACACAATACCCCATAATGATAATGTGAAAAAAGTATTTTTTTTTAGATTTTTTTGCAAATTTATAAAAAATAAAAAATGAAGAAATCACATGTACATAAGTAGTCACAGCCTTTGCTCAGTACTTTGTTGATGCGCCTTTGGCAGCAATTACAGCCAAAAGTCTTTTTAAATATGATGCCACAAGCTTGGCACACCTATCTTTGGGCATTTTCACCCATTTCTCTTTGCAGCACCTCTCAAGCTCCATCAGGTTGGAAGGGAAGTGTTGGTGCACAGCCATTTTCAGATCTCTCCAGAGATGTTCAATCAGATTCAAGTCTGGGCTCTGGCTGTGCCACTCAAGGACATTCACAGAGTTGTCCTGAAGACACTCCTTTGATATCTTGGCTGTGTGATTAGGGTCGTTGCCCTGCTGAAATATGAACCTTCATCCCAGTGTGAGGTCAAGAGCACTTTGGAGCAGGTTTTCATCCAGGATGTCTCTGTACATTGCTCCATTCATCTTTCCCTCTATCCTGACTAGTCTCACAGTTCCTGCCCCTGAAAAACATCCCCACAGCATGATGCTTCCACCACCATGCTTCACTGTAGGGATGGTACTGGCCTGGTGATAAGAGTGCCTGGTTTCCTCCAAACATGACGCCTGGCCTTCATGCCAAAGAGTTCAATCTTTGTCTTATCAGACCTGAAAGTCCTTATGGTGCATTTTGGAAAACTCCAGGTGGGCTGCCATGTGCTTTTTATTAAGGAGTGGCTTCCGTCTGGCCACTCACAGGTCTGATTGGTGACTTGCTGCAGAGATGGTTGTAATTCTGGATGGTTCTCCCCTCTCTACAGAGGAATGCTGTAGCTCTGATAGAGTGACCATCGGGTTCTTGGTCACCTCCTTGACTAGGGCCCTTCTCCCCCAATCGCTCAGTTTAGACGGCCGGCCAGCTCTAGGAAGAGCGCTGGTGGTTCCGAACTTCTTTCCGTCAAAGCAGCAGATATTTTTCTGTACCATTCCCCAGATTTGTGCCTCAAGACAATCCTGTTTCGGAGGTCTACAGACAATTCCTTTGACTTCATGCTTGGTCTGTGCTCAGACAGGCACTGTGAAGTGTGGGACCTTATATAGACACGTGTATGCCTTTCCAAATATAGACAGGTGTGTACCTTTCCAAATCATGTCCAATCAACTGAATTTACCACATGTGGACACCAATTAAGCTGTAGGAACATCTCAAGGATGATCAGTGGAAACAGGATGCACCTGAGCTCAATTTTGAGCTTCATGGCAAAGGCTGTGAATACTTATGTACATGTGAATTCTTAATTTTATATTTTTCATAAATTTGCAAAAATCTCAAAAAACTTTTTTCATGTTGTCATTAAGGGGTATTGTGTAGAATTTTGAGGGAAAAAATGAATTTATTCCATTTTGGAATAAGGCTGTAACACAACAAAAAGTGAAGTGCTGTGAATACTTTCCGGATGCACTGTACAGTATCCAGATTTTGCACCACTCACCCCCCTGGGTCTGTTGGCTGTGTAGGCAGCAGGATCTGGCTGACCTTTTACAATCCCACTATTACACTACTTGTGGAAAACACAGTAATAATTGAAGGTCCACACAACTCTTGCTGAACCAGCTTGCTACAGTTTATTTAGGATTATCAGAATGGCACATACAGCGTTAGCATTGGTTCCAGCATCAAACCAGCAAACTTATTCTCACAAAGCTGTCACTGACTAGACACTTGTCACCCCTCTAGTCACCAGGAAACTAGATGGCATCAGTTGCCTCGCCCCCAACACAGGACCCGAACTTATACCTTCTCCCAGGCACTCACTAGCTAATTAATCACACCTATGTGGTCCACCTGTGTGCCTGTGCGGTGTGTGCAGGGATATGTGAGGACTCCCAAGAAAGCTTTAGTCTAATTCCTAAGAGACTCGGACAAACTGTCCTGTTTGTATATACACATATAGTGAGGATGTGGTCAAGATCCCACCGGACGGAATCCCGGCAGTTGGAATACTGACACCGGAATCCCGACCGGCACAATCCTGACATATTCTCCTCTGTGGGTGTCCACGACACCCATAGAGGGAGAATAAATTAGTGTGCCCGCAGCATGGTGAGCGCAGCAGGCCCGCAAGGGGCTGCGTTGCGCTCACCCCCCGTCGGGATTGTGCCGGTCGTGGACCCCCACGAGGGAGAATATTTGTCGGTATGCCGGGTGACGGGATTCTGGCTCTGGTATACTGTGCGCCAGGATCCCGACATTCGGCATACAGAAGACCACCCGTGAATATAGCTTTTTGAAAAGCCCATGAATGTTGTGCAGATTATTTCGGTATACACAGATTTAACTTGGGATGTTATATATATATACATCTTAGCACAATTAAGTAAAACATGTTTTACATTGGTGTCTATTTAATGCATGCATTCCTCTGTATTAAATAAATACACTTAATTGTCGCTAGTTCTCAATGTAACAATTTGCAGCTATTTTTGAATATTACAAAAATAGTCACTTGTTATCCAGAGATTAACAGTAAACCCACTGTGTTCTTATACTGTAATTACATACGTGTGTGTGTGTGTGTGTGTGTGTGTGTGTGTGTGTGTGTGTGTGTGTGTGTGTGTGAAACAGTTGGCAGAATGCCCAGGAAATGAGAGTCTCGAGAAAGGTCACACAAATATTTCTCCACAGAATACAATTTCTAAGGTTAATTGACTGTGAGGTGAACATCAATGAGGCATTGTCCTTTAGAAAACCTTGCACGTCCTCAAGCAAATTCCTCCAAATATCCTGGGTGCTTTCACAATAAAATATTGATTGCTTGAATTGGAACAAAGAACTAACAGAAAAATATGCCATTCCCTAATTGAATGGATTTTAGAAGAAAGATCAGTAATAGGAGCTCATCTGTTTCTCAGGAACACTGTGAACCTCACTCAGAAGGTACCAAGTGGCCGTTAAGTTGTTTACTCACACGGCACCAGGCGGCTACTGAATGAGGATTACACTGCGGTGCGGACACAAAAATTCTCACTCACTTTATATTTTGGATTTTAATGCTGTTTAGTCAAAGAACTATTTTATTTTTGCTTGGTTTTTTGTCTTCATGCATGTAAATCTGTCCCACATACTGCTTGCTTCTTCTAGCCCTCGACAATATACAGGTATGTGTCTTTGTGGTAGAGTTTTTGCCGGTGGATGGGTGTGCACCCACACACTCTAAAGGGGATGCGGTCAATTTACCTACAATCAAAATCCCGACGGTCAAAATACCGACAACCATTGACCAACAGTCAAAATCCCTATATGGTCAAAATATCTACATTTAAAATACAGACAAGGTCAAAAATACTGACATTTAAAATGTCGAAAGGTCAAAAAGTCGACATGAGTTTTTCATGATTTTTTCATTGAAACCAACTTGTTCATTCTTTACCATCCCAGTGGACCTGGAGCGGGGAATATAATAGTGTGCCGAGCGCAGCGAGGCACCGTTCTGGAAGCACGGCGAGCACAGCGAGCAATGCCAGGGGACGTGTTATACTTATACGGTGTTCATGTCGACCTATGTTGACAGACACACACAAAAAACAATGAAAAACTTGTGTCGACTTTTTAAATGACTATTTTGACGTTGTCTGTATTTTAAATGTCGGTATTTTGATCTTGTCGGAATTTTGATAGTTGGGATTTTGATTATAGGTGTTTCATACTAAACCCCTCTAAAGTAACATGCACCTCAGTTAATCTAGATGAGAGCAGCTGCATCTGTGTATAAAAAGAAGATAATATTTTTTTTTTGCTATCCCTAATGCACACTGAGTGAAAAATAACACTACATAATAATCAGATAATACAGAGATCTTGGTTGCATATATTTGCAGATATAGGGTTAAGCCCCCAGGCCGAACGGCAAGGCGTCTCTGTCACTGGGGGTCCCTAACACTAGGTATGGGTTACGGGGTGCGGGACTCCACCATGCCGGCACAGGCCGGCCAGCCCAGGGCAGCACACAGGTGAAAATTAGTAAGGGTTAATAAGAAGCACATAAGTGCTATGTAAGTGGTGTGATTAAAATAATACAAAAATATATACAAAGTGATAGGGAAAAACATAAGTGTTAATAAAGTTTTAGGGTGCGCCAACCTGAAGCAGCCCAGCCATACCAGCACACGGGGTACCGCACCCCAAAACCACCCCATAAATAATTACAAATATGTCTGGGTCTAATAACCCAGTGTAAGGCCACATGATAATGGCTCCTACAGCATCTGTGAGCCGGCTTACCTGGAGACACCCCTAGCTTCTCCAATGGCACTCTGGAGTCAGCAATCCCTTCTTATGCTGACCCATCAATGCCTCTAACTACAATGCACATTTATTGGCAAGCTGCTCAATCAGATTGTGATGTCACTCAGGTGCTAAAAAAGAGGGTAATTCTGAATAATAATTTTTTTTTTTGCTATCTCTAATGCACACTGAGTGAAAAATAACACTACATAATAATCAGATAATACAGAGATCTTGGTTGCATATATCTGCAGATATAGGATTAAGCCCCTAGGTCAAACAGCAAGGCATCTCTGTCACTGGGGGTCCCTAACACTAGGTATGGGTCCGGGGTGCGGGACCCCACCATGCCAGCACAGGCCGGCCACCCCAGGTCAGCAAACAGGTGAAAATTAGGAGGGGTTAATAAGAAGCACATAAGTGCTTTTCTTATTCAGAATTACCCCTCCCTTTTAGCACCTGAGTGACATCACAATCTGACTGAACAGCTTGCCAATAAATGTGCATTATAAAAAGAAGATTTAAGGCCTCCTCATTCCTCCTACACACCATCAGTATGAATATGGGCATGCACAGGAGCCGACACAGGGGTGACACTCTGGGACTTCACACCTCAGTTGGGTAACGAACTACCTCCGTCGGGTAACCACGCCTTGCTCTGGGACATAGACTGCATACCTGGGCTGCCCAGGAAACAGTCTATGTCATGGATGGGGGGGTAGTAAACCATAATGCAGCAAAGGGGGGAAGTCCCGGAGTGGCACCCCCATGTCGTCTCCTGTGAACACCTATGAGTCTGAAAGTACTCAGTATTCCAGACCAAAATATAAGTATCAGTCATCTGCTTGAGTCAACCACTCTCTCCTTATCTCCTGTGTCGAAGTCAAAAATATTACATAAAAAGAACATACAAACTACACACATATGAGTCCCTATACTTGCAAATACACGCAGCGAGCACAGCAATATATGGTAACACACGCATTTACATGGACATGCCACAGAGATGGATTCGACACTTGTTTCATACAGTACATTATTATAATAATATCAAGCGCCGGACATCATGGTGATTTAAAATTATATGTAATGAAGTGGTGTCATGTATGTGTATTATTTGAACGAAACAAGATAGACCAGTCATGTTTACTATTGAAGCAACCAGATTGATGTGTAGATTCATTTGATGCTTGTTGTGAAGTTGTGGGACATTGCAGCGGATAATTATGATTACATGTATGAAAGCTAAAAATCACTCTTATTAGGACAGTGGACAGGAAGCTCAGGCCAGCCCCTTTGGATGTCTTCAAGGCTAAACCTGATTAGCATATACAAAGAGACAAGTGACTCATCATGAATCCCTCCCCCAGAAACTAGATAACACACTGCTGACCACACAGGAGGGTAGTTCCAGTTGGTCTCAGAGTAAGATGGAGTCCCAGCATGATTCACAGAGAGAGAGAGGGAGACATAAACATAAAGGGAATGGTTACAAATAGAAATGGATTCTCGTGGGAGCCAATATGCCTTTTGTATGACAATAATTAAACGTTTTTTTTGTACAGAAACATACGATATTTATCCTAAGCGTTCGTTATTGACACAACCTTCTAAAAATTCATATAAAACAATATTACAATCTTATACATAAATTACAGTTGGATGTGAGGATTTTACAGCCAGGTGATCAAAGTCAGAACTCGAAATGGATGTATCTCCAACCAGATGCTTGTGATAAGGACTTTGTTAACCAGACGTTGCAAAACCCAACGCGTTTCGTCCGTTAGGACTTCATCAGGGGTTTGGAATCTGGATAGTTACAAATGGAAATATATAAATCATATAGTCTTCATTAATAAGACATATTATTATCCAGGTAAGTATTCCATTGAAATCTATTGTGGATTAACATACATACCAGTTCTTATAGTAGGAGTGATTACCATTGATTAGAAAGGTTTAGAATATCCAATGATTACATCCAATCACATATTCAATTCGATAAATATAATATCTGAAACATTATCGTTATAATAATCAATAAACATTATCCTTATATAAATGATAAAAGGGAATGGTATTGTATCGCTGGCATGTAACTAACTGTATATGTAACTGTAACTATATGTAACTATATGTAACTGTATGTATTAACTGCTTACTGTGTGAGTTGTAATCATGTAATTATAGGTATACTGTACATTGTAATATATATTGAATCCATATCCTTTTAATAACAAATATATACATCAATGAGCTTTGGAACTCAGATAATGTGTGGGTGTATTGTTTTCTCTTATGGGATGCAGTGTTTTGCGATGTACAGCGCACTTTTATCGTATATGGTAATAAGATGCGCCTGCCGTCTGCAATATATATTAGAGCGGGCATTTTAAATATTTGTGAGAAAGCAATTTGGCATTCACACCTGTTTGATATGTATTCTCACGCGATACATGACATGCATACAATAACAGAGACATGGGAAAAATTATATAATGTAATGCATTTTAATAAAAAAATAACGCATATATAGACAATGACATTCACATATGTGGAAATCCCCAGTTGTGGTAGAATTGAAAACTGTTACCGGCAGGGCTTTTAGAACTGTTTGGATTCAGTTCTAATCAGGGGATGTTATCACATCAGCAACGGTCGGTAGCCCACTGGTCAGTATACCGGCGCCGGAATCCTGACTGCTAGAAATGTTGACAGTTGGCATGTTGACTAACAGGGACTATTCCCACTCATGGGTGTCCATGACACCCAAAGAGTGAGAATAGAATGTAGTGAGCGCAGCTTCATTGCGCTTGCGCCCCCGCAGGCATAGGGGCGGCCGGAATCCAGACGTTGAGATGCTCACCACTGGGATCCCAGCCACTGGCAAAGCATACCCAACCCCTAATAAGCATGATGTGAGATCCTATGCAGTCCTAGATCTTCCCTGGATCAGCAACAGCTTCAATGGCAAGTCTGCAATCACCACCCCAGGAAGCATCCACGCCAAATGGCCAACTTGTTTCAATCCTTGTTAGGGTCTTTTTCAAGGCAGGATAGATGAGAGAATTCCTCCTCCCTTGCCTTAAATACCGAAATTGACCAATCAGCTGCTTTTCTCCACCGCATACATATCAAACAGGAGAGAAGGAGAGAGTGGTTTGTTGAAGCAGATGACTGATACCTATCTTTTTTCTGGAATTCCAAACTTTCATACCGACAGTGTGAAGGAGGAATGAGGAGGACTTTCATCTTCTTATCCTATCTTTTGTATTATCTGGTATCAAGAAGGTAGTGGGGTTCACCTACACTATTCAGCTAATTCACCCCATAGGCTGCTGTTCAGTATTTGGACAGCAAGATGAACCAACTGTCTTTGTTATTCTTGAGACTCATAAGCTGTAATACTTTAATTCAGCTCCTAAGTTGACTAATGGTAGCACGAGGTCTTCATTGACCCTTGCAGATCACCAACCTTTTGATTACTATAGACTTTGTCTCCTGCCTGCTAATTGTGTACCATATGGCCTGTCTAAACCTTACCTGGTCAAATCACATTCCTCTAGCCCTTCTGTTAATGGCTGGCTGTGGCCATACTGTTCAGCTATAGTACTGTACAAGACTTAGGTACATATCAGTACTGGCTAACACTTAAGTTCTATGCAGTGGCGTCATGAGGTGGGTGCGGGGGGTGCGGCCCGCACCCGGGTGTCACCCTTTAATAGGGTGACACCAAAGCGAGTCGCACACTCACACGCATGCACCCCCATCCCCTCACTGACAAAGACAAAGTATGGTCCACGGCTATGACCACACCCCCTCCTCCCAGGCCCCGCCTCCTAAAGCCTGACATTCTCACCTGTCAGTGAGATCAGCAGGCAGCAGACACAGAGCCGTGCAGGCAGTGCTCTGGCCGCCCCTCCCCTCTCCTCCAGAGTCCACTCGGGTCCTGACTGAGCCAGACAGTGACACACACAAGCTCCGCCTCCCACACTATCCTACAGGAGGAAGGAGCAGCTGCTGCTGATATTGATGCATGATGCCAGGTAACTTCTGTAAATGCTCCACGATGAGCAGAATCGATTTATGAAATGTATGTGTGTGTCTGTATGGGGGTGAATGTGTTAATGGGCATTGGGATGTACAAATTGTTGGGTTTAGTGCTAGGTGGGGGAGCTAATTGGGGCTGTGTGAGTTAAGTATGAGTGCTGTGTAGTATGGCTGCTGTGTGAGAGTAGTATGGGTGCTGTGTGAGCATAGTATGGGTGCTGTATGAGAGTAGTACGGGTGCTGTGGGAGCGTAGTATGGGTGCTGTGTAGTATGGGTGCTGTGTGAGTGTAGTATGGGTGCTGTGTGTGTAGTATGGGTGCTGTGTAGTATGGGTGCTGTGTGAGAGTGGTATGGGTGCCGTGTGAGTGCAGTATGGGTGCTGTGTGAGCATAGTATGGGTGCTGTGTGAGAGTGGTATGGGTGCCGTGTAGTATGGGTGCTGTGTGAGCGTAGTATGGGTGCTGTGTGAGAGTGGTATGGGTGCCGTGTGAGTGCAGTATGGGTGCTGTGTGAGCGTAATATGGGTGCTGTGTGAGAGTGGTATGGGTGCCGTGTAGTATGGGTGCTCTGTGAGCGTAGTATGGGTGCTGTGTGAGCGTGGTATGGGTGCCGTGTGAGTGCAGTATGGGTGCTGTGTGAGCGTAATATGGGTGCTGTGTGAGAGTGGTTTGGGTGCCGTGTAGTATGGGTGCTGTGTGAGCGTAGTATGGCCGCTGTGTGAGCGTAATATGAGTGCTGTGTAGTATGGGTGCTGTGTGAGAGTAGTATGAGTGCTGTGTGAGCATAGTATGGGTGCTGTGTGAGAGTGGTATGGGTGCCGTGTAGTATGGTGCTGTGTGAGCATAGTATGGGTGCTGTGTGAGAGTGGTATGGGTGCCGTGTAGTATGGGCGCTGTGTGAGCGTAGTATGGGTGCTGTGTGAGCGTAGTATGGGTGCTGTGTGAGCGTAGTATGGGTGCTGTGTGAGAGTAGTATGGGTGCTGTGAGCGTAGTATGGGTGCCGCTGTGTGAGCGTAGTATGGGTGCTGCTGTGTGAGCATAGTATGAGTGCTGTGTGACGTAGTATGGGTGCAGTTTGAGCATAGTATGGGTGCTGCTCTGTGAGCGTAGTATGGGTGCAGTTTGAGTGTAGTATGAGTGCTGTGTGACGTAGTATGGGTGCAGTTTGAGTGTAGTATGAGTGCTGTGTGACGTAGTATGGGTGCTGCTGTGTGAGCGTAGTATGGGTGCAGTTTGAGTGTAGTATGAGTGCTGTGTGACGTAGTATGGGTGCTGCTGTGTGAGCGTAGTATGGGTCCTGTTTGAGCGTAGTATGGGTGCTGCTGTGTGAGCGTAGTATGGGTCCTGTTTGAGCGTAGTATGGGTGGTGCTGTGTGAGGGGAGCTTTATGTGAGCTGATAGTGTGGGTGGATTAATGTGCTAACGGGTGTTGGAAGGCGGGATTGATAATGAATTGGGGAGAGATGGGGTAATGGATGCACGGAAACGGGGGGGGGGGCTTCAGTAATGGGTTCTTGGACAGGGATATGTCTGCGGTTGCTGTTTAGGGGAAATTGGTTAATCAGTGCCACCACCAAGTAAATCCCATGCCACCTCTAAGACACCACATGATACCCCATGTCACCTTTAAGACACCACATGATACCCCATGTCACCTCTAAGACACCACATGATACCCCATGTCAGCTCTAAAACACCACATGATACCCCATGTCACCACCAAGACACCGCATGATACCCCATGTCACCACCAAGACACCACATGATACCCCATGTCACCACCAAGACACCGCATGATACCCCATGTCACCACCAAGACACCGCATGATACCCCATGTCACCACCAAGACACCACATGATACCCCATGTCACCACCAAGACACCACATGATACCCCATATCACCACCAAGACACCACATGATACCCCATATCCCCACATGATACCCCCATTTCCCCACATGTCACCACATTTCACCAGATGAGCTGCGGTTTAGTATGCTAAGGGGGCTATTCAATTGTTTGAAAAGTCAGTTGGGAGTCTGTTTTTTCCTATCTAATAGACAGACACCCAACCGACTTATCAAACATTTGAATTTCCCCCTAAAAGTAGCAAAACTACAACTGCTTTCTCTAGCATGAGGGGGGCCGCCCAGCACAGGGCAAGGCCGCCCCACATGCTGCGTCCGCCCCCCCCCACTTATACACGAGTGCATTGCTATACAGAGATGCGCTCGCATTTTAAGGGTAGCTCTCTGCTTCTGCAGCCTAGCTGTGAAGGCAGTCGCCGGGCCGCCATCTTTTGGGTCGCAGCTGCTGCGTGTGCCGTCATGCAACCGCTGCGGCCCACCCAACAAATGGTCCAGAAACGTCTGCGTTGTCCGGACCACGCCCCTCAAACGGTGCGTCGCCGCCCCATCACCTCCCCCGCCAGGATTCCTTATGGTGTGATAGGGGAGGAGGTCCATGGGGGGTGACACCATGAGTTACCACACCGGGTGACACCAACCCTAGTGACGCCTCTGGTTCTATGGCATAAGGTCTACTTAAATGTGAAGATCATGACTAGCCTAGAGGTTTTTTTGGCAAATGAAAGGACTAACCTCAAGCTTTTGAAAAAGATTCCACTCTCTTTGCTGCTAGTAGCTTGCAGGGTATGGTGGCAGTCAGACAAGTCAAACTGAGCACTTTGATTTAATGTCAGCTAATAATTTTTCAGGATGGCACCATGTGATACCCATAGAGAGATAGCAGAGAGAAGGGGGACATTAGGACCCTGCGAACACTGGGAGAGCCACGGGGCTTAAGGAGAGAGACTCTACGACTCAGTGGCTATCTTATCTTTTTGTGGAAAACCTAGAGAGGTTGCTGATGGAGGAGCTTGAGAGAATGTGCCAGTGGAACAAACACTAGCTGCGGGTGTGAGACTGCTGGTGGCTGTGCTGACTGGAGCATACTGAAGGCTGCTTTTAAGATGCCAGGTAGTGGAGGTGAGAATTGCTGGGCAGCACTGAACAGGAGACTGACACAGGTGGCCACTGTAGAAGTAGACAGCTGCAGATGTCGGGCAGCGATGAGAAGCACTGGACAGCATGAGACATAGGCAAATGAGTAAGTTGGCAAAGCTGTTGAGAGACCCCCCTTGGGGACAGCACTGGAGAGATGTACAGCTGCAAAGGGACTGACAGTAGCGTGGACATGTCTATGGCACAATACTAAGTACTGCACTAATTGGCACAATACTAAGTACTGCACTAATGTACACCTACCTACCTACCTACATGCAGCAATGAAAGCCTGGCCAGGGAGGATTTAAAGGTTACTCTGTTATATTATGTAACTCTTTATTTTTATATATATATATATATATATATATATATATATATATACACAGTGGTGTCCGGCACTCCTATACTGGAAACAGCTTATCCCGGTGCCCGAATTGGAATAATAGACAGCAAAGAGAAACAAACGGCACTCAGGAATTCCAAGATGGCTATATCTGGTCTACGTTTCGGAGACCTTTAATCTCCGTCGTCAGGACATAAATTACAACAGTGAACAAAAAACATACCTTAAATACCTCACCCAGGTGCAGAAGAGACGCCCGCGGCCGTGTCCCGTCGCTGTCCCGCTGACGTCACCGGAAGTGACTTCACGCCAGCGTCACCAGCTGACCGAACCGGGAGGAGGGGCCGGGGCCATCTACGATAGTGTTTACCCATCACCATAGTTACAATGCTGCATGAAAACAGGGAAAATGACAGCAGTGTCAGAAGCATCTAAAATTTAATCAGCTATACTAAACGGCTTAAAGATATGGATTCAAAAGTTTAAATCACATCAATTCTCTGCAAAAAGCTATAATGACGTTGTTTTTAGAGTTATAAGTTGCTGGCTGTAATAACGGTGTAACAGACACCAATACCTGGCTTAGGAACCTAAAAAGCAACTGTAGGAAAGTTGCTTGTTTAGCCCAAAGGGCTGCAATGTTTGCAGCTTATAGATCCACTTGGATTCGAGACGTAGTAATAAATTATCTCTGTTCCCTCCTCTTTTACATGGGGGGACCCAATCGATCATTTTATACCTTAACGTGGCTAAACCGTGATGGAAATCCCGAAAATGTCTGGCCACTGGTTGATCATTCATTTTGGCTCTGATGTTAGCGATAGCTTCAGCGGTTTCTATCGCTTTTCTAATGCTAGATCTGTGGGCTGCCATCCTTTCCTTAAAGCAACGTATTGTCTTGCCCACATAAAGTAAGCCATATGGGCATTTAATGTAGTAAACTACGTGGGTACTAGAGCATGTAAGGGGATAATTGATCTTAAACCTTCTACCAGATCGTGGATGTGAAAAAAAGGCTCCTGTCTCTAGGTATTGGCAGGTGGTGCAGTTAATACATTTGAAATTTCCCGGTTTTCTAGACAGAAAGTGAGTTTGTTGATTAGCTACAAAGCCCGTGATGTCATTATGCACCACGGCATCCTTAATATTGCGGCCTCTACAATAACCTGGCAACAAGGATTTATTGAGTAAGCCCGGTAAAGTGGGATCACTATTGACAATGGGCCAGTATCTTTTGGCAGCTGTCACAAAAAATTCAGAGTTAGATGTATATTGTTGTGGCCATATCATTTTATTTTGTACGGTGGATTCCTTTTTGTGCCTTAATGCCTGCTCTCTAGGGTATGACAATGCTTTATCCCTAGCTGCCCTAAGTAACTTTGGGGAGTATCCTCTCAAAAGGAACTTGTTCAACATCAAGTTAATTTGTAAAATAGCATCTTCATGCTTAGTGCAAATGCGGATGATGCGTAGGAACTGTGAAAAGGGTAATCCTCGCTTGAGGGATGTCGGATGCTGACTATCCGCATGTAAATACGTATTTCTGTCTACTGCTTTGTGGTACACATTAGTCACTATTTGGAGATCAATCAGTGAGACTGAGACGTCCAGATAGTGTATATTCTGTGTGCTATACTCATAGGTGAATTTGATGTCTTCATCTTTAGTATTCAGAGCCATTAGGAACTGTCTGAGATCAGGTTCTGGACCATTCCAGAACATGCACACGTCGTCAATGTAGCGACAGTAGAAAGAGATGTATCGTGTAACATCTGGATCAGAGAAAAACAGATCATTTTCTACTGAAAACATGAAGATGTTTGCGAAGCTCGGAGCCACGCAAGACCCCATTGCACATCCGAGTAACTGGATGTACAAGGAGCCATCGAACAAGAAATAGTTCCTTTTGAGAGTCAACTCCACCAAAGTCAGGAAAAGATCCAAGTCTGGACCTTTATAATGGGCATTATTGGTTAAATGGGCCCTAAGAGCGAGAAGGCCCCGGTGATGGGGTTTTCGAGTTAAAAACATCCCCACAATTGGGAGATATAACCCCGAATTCTGCCGCAAGTGGGCAGCGATCTTGAACAAGTGCTCATTCGATCTCATTTTGCTGGTGATTGATGAGTCAACGAAAGAACTGGCAAAAACCAAATCACAGATAAACATACTTGAAGATCAACATTTACATAAACTACAAGCTGACACCACCATTCCGTGGTTACAGAAGTTGAAAGATCAAATAGACAAGTACTGCGTGGAGCTGATAAAGTTCAAGAAAGCGAAATTGGTGACCGTCCAGAAAGATTACGCAGAACAAAAGGTCTACAGTTGGGTCAACAACAGAACCCCAGGAGCTGAAAATTACAGATGCCGCAGATTCCATAGAAAAGCTAGTAAAGACATAGACTCTTCTAGCGGTGTGACTTCAGCAAGCAGTGACCAAGAATGTGCTGGGCGCAGTGGTCGCACCTCTTCACGAAAGCCCCCTTTAGGGGTTACCACCCGGGCGAAGGTCGATGCGCCAAAAGAAGCAGGACCAGACGGGGCTGCCAGTGGGCCCGCGAAAGGAAAAAGACAATACAAAAAGAAAACCTAGTGTTTAACTTTTTAGACAGGGCCCTGACAGAGCATGAACTGGCAGTACTCAATAAGGGTCTCTCTTTTGTTCCGACCAGTAGATTTGAAACTTTTACTAACAGTGTCGATTTATATAAGTTTGGGCGGCTTTTACGCCTTAAAGATCAGTTTGGTGATACCAGTTCTCTTAATATAAAAATGCCACTTTTCACAAAAAATCTACATATGACCCCCCCTCAGTAAATACTTCCATTAAAGTATTTGTTGAACGTTTGGATAATGAAGTCAACAAAGTCAGTAATTTGGAAGTCAGACACCATAACCTCACACTGCCAGAACGTAAAGCACTTACAGCACTGAGCTCTTACCAAGATATAGTTATAAGGGTGGCAGATAAGGGAGGGGGACTAGTCGTACAAAATTTGAGTGATTACAAGGTAGAAGCACTCAGGCAGCTGTCAGATACAAAAGTCTATGAACAGTTAGATCATGATCCCACGGTAAGATTCCAGCAAGAATTAGTCCAGGTTTTGGACACAGCAGTGGCGCAGGGGCTCTTGGATAAAAAGACGAGGGATTCTCTTAGACAGGACTGGCCTAAGATACCGGTCTTTTATCTAATCCCCAAATTACACAAAGACCCACAAAAACCACCAGGTAGGCCGATAATTGCGGCCAGAGACTCCCTGCTATATGCTGTGTCCCAATTCCTTGATTATTACCTTCAGCCTGTTGTACAAGCTGAGAAAACATTCCTGAAAGACACCACTGCCTTTATCTTGAAACTACAGGGCTTGAGTCCTGTGACAGAGACCACCATTATGTGTACTATTGATGTGGTCAGTTTGTACACTAGTATCCCCCATCACCGGGGCCTTCTCGCTCTTAGGGCCCATTTAACCAATAATGCCCATTATAAAGGTCCAGACTTGGATCTTTTCCTGACTTTGGTGGAGTTGACTCTCAAAAGGAACTATTTCTTGTTCGATGGCTCCTTGTACATCCAGTTACTCGGATGTGCAATGGGGTCTTGTGTGGCTCCGAGCTTCGCAAACATCTTCATGTTTTCAGTAGAAAATGATCTGTTTTTCTCTGATCCAGATGTTACACGATACATCTCTTTCTACTGTCGCTACATTGACGACGTGTGCATGTTCTGGAATGGTCCAGAACCTGATCTCAGACAGTTCCTAATGGCTCTGAATACTAAAGATGAAGACATCAAATTCACCTATGAGTATAGCACACAGAATATACACTATCTGGACGTCTCAGTCTCACTGATTGATCTCCAAATAGTGACTAATGTGTACCACAAAGCAGTAGACAGAAATACGTATTTACATGCGGGTAGTCAGCATCCGACATCCCTCAAATGAGGATTACCCTTTTCACAGTTCCTACGCATCATTCGCATTTGCACTAAGCATGAAGATGCTATTTTACAAATTAACTTGATGTTGAACAAGTTCCTTTTGAGAGGATACTCCCCAAAGTTGCTTAGGGCAGCTAGGGATAAAGCATTGTCATACCCTAGAGAGCAGGCATTAAGGCACAAAAAGGAATCCACCGTACAAAATAAAATGATATGGCCACAACAATATACATCTAACTCTGAATTTTTTGTGACAGCTGCCAAAAGATACTGGCCCATTGTCAATAGTGATCCCACTTTACCGGGCTTACTCAATAAATCCTTGATGCCAGGTTATCGTAGAGGCCGCAATATTAAGGATGCCGTGGTGCATAATGACATCACGGGCTTTGTAGCTAATCAACAAACTCACTTTCTGTCTAGAAAACCGGGAAATTTCAAATGTATTAACTGCACCACCTGCCAATACCTAGAGACAGGAGCCTTTTTTTCACATCCACGATCTGGTAGAAGGTTTAAGATCAATTATCCCCTTACATGCTCTAGTACCCACGTAGTTTTACTACATTAAATGCCCATGTGGCTTACTTTATGTGGGCAAGACAATACGTTGCTTTAAGGAAAGGATGGCAGCCCACAGATCTAGCATTAGAAAAGCGATAGAAACCGCTGAAGCTAGCGCTAACATCAGAGCCAAAATGAATGATCAACCAGTGGCCAGACATTTTCAGGATTTCCATCATGGTTTAGCCACGTTAAGGTATAAAATGATCGATTGGGTCCCCCCATGTAAAAGAGGAGGGAACAGAGATAATTTATTACTACGTCTCGAATCCAAGTGGATCTATAAGCTGCAAGCATTGCAGCCCTTTGGGCTAAACGAGCAACTTTCCTACAGTTGCTTTTTAGGTTCCTAAGCCAGGTATTGGTGTCTGTTACACCGTTATTACAGCCAGCAACTTATAACTCCAAAAACCACGTCATTATAGCTTTTTGCAGAGAATTGATGTGATTTAAACTTTTGATCTATATCTTTAAGCCGTTTAGTATAGCTGATTAAATTTTAGATGCTTCTAACACTGCTGTCATTTTTCCTGTTTTCATGCAGCGTTGTAACTATGGTGATGGGTGAACACTATCGTAGATGGCCCCTGCCCCTCCTCCCGGTTCGGTCAGCTGGTGACGTGGGTGTGAAGTCACTTCCGGTGACGTCAGTGGGACAGCGACGGGACACGGCCGCGGGCGTCTCTTCTGCACCTGGGTGAGGTTTAAGGTATGTTTTTTGTTCACTGTTGTAATTTATGTCCTGACGACGGAGATTAAAGGTCTCCGAAACGTAGACCAGATATAACCATCTTGGAATTCCTGAGTGCCGTTTGTTTCTCTTTGCTGCTATATATATATATATATATATATATATATATTAGTGATGTGCACCGGACATTTTTCGGGTTTTGTGTTTTGGTTTTGGATTCGGTTCCGCGGCCGTGTTTTGGATTCGGACGCGTTTTGGCAAAACCTCCCTGAAAATTTTTTTGTCGGATTCGGGTGTGTTTTGGATTCGGGTGTTTTTTTACAAAAAACCCTCAAAAACAGCTTAAATCATAGAATTTGGGGGTCATTTTGATCCCATAGTATTATTAACCTCAATAACCATAATTTACACTCATTTTCAGTCTATTCTGAACAACTCACAATATTATTTTTAGTCTTAAAATTTGCACCAAGGTCGCTGGATGGCTAAGCTAAGCAACCCAAGTGGTCGACACAAACACCTGGCCCATCTAGGAGTGGCACTGCAGTGTCAGGCAAGATGGCACTTTTAAAAAAATTGTCCCCAACCAGCACATGATGCAAAGAAAAAAAGAGGTGCACCAAGGTCCCTGTGTGACTAAGCTAAGTGACCCAAGTGGCCGACACAAACACCTGGCCCATCTAGCAGTGGCACTGCAGTGTCAGGCAGGATGGCACTTCAAAAAAATTGTCCCCAAACAGCACATGATGCAAAGAAAAAAAGAGGCGCACCAAGGTCGCTGTGTGACTTAGCTAAGCGACACAAGTGGCCGACACAAACACCTGGCCCATCTGGGAGTGGCACTGCAGTGTCAGGCAGGATGGCACTTCAAAAAAATTGTCCCCAAACAGCACATGATGCAAAGAAAAAAAGAGGTGCACCAAGGTCGCTGTGTGACTAAGCTAAGCGACACAAGTGGCCGACACAAACACCTGGCCCATCTAGGAGTGGCACTGCAGTGTCAGGCAGGATGGCACTTCAAAAAAATTGTCCCCAAACAGCACATGATGCAAAGAAAAAAAGAGGTGTACCAAGGTCGCTGTGTGACTAAGCTAAGCGACACAAGTGGCCGACACAAACACCTGGCCCATCTAGGAGTGGCACTGCAGTGTCAGGCAAGATGGCACTTTTAAAAAAATTGTCCCCAAACAGCACATGATGCAAAGAAAAAAAGAGGTGCACCAAGGTCCCTGTGTGACTAAGCTAAGTGACCCAAGTGGCCGACACAAACACCTGGCCCATCTAGGAGTGGCACTGCAGTCTCAGGCAGGATGGCACTTCAAAAAAATTGTCCCCAAACAGCACATGATACAAAGAAAAAAAGAGGCGCACCAAGGTCGCTGTGTGACTAAGCTAAGCGACACAAGTGGCCGACACAAACACCTGGCCCATCTAGCAGTGGCACTGCAGTGTCAGGCAGGATGGCACTTAAAAAAAATTGTCCCCAAACAGCACATGATGCAAAGAAAAAAAGAGGCGCACCAAGGTCGCTGTGTGACTTAGCTAAGCGACACAAGTGGCCGACACAAACACCTGGCCCATCTAGGAGTGGCACTGCAGTGTCAGGCAAGATGGCACTTTTAAAAAAATTGTCCCCAAACAGCACATGATGCAAAGAAAAAAAGAGGTGCACCAAGGTCCCTGTGTGACTAAGCTAAGCGACCCAAGTGGCCGACACAAACACCTGGCCCATCTAGGAGTGGCACTGCAGTCTCAGGCAGGATTGCACTTCAAAAAAATTGTCCCCAAACAGCACATGATACAAAGAAAAAAAGAGGCGCACCAAGGTCGCTGTGTGACTAAGCTAAGCGACACAAGTGGCCGACACAAACACCTGGCCCATCTAGCAGTGGCACTGCAGTGTCAGGCAGGATGGCACTTAAAAAAAATTGTCCCCAAACAGCACATGATGCAAAGAAAAAAAGAGGCGCACCAAGGTCGCTGTGTGACTTAGCTAAGCGACACAAGTGGCCGACACAAACACCTGGCCCATCTAGGAGTGGCACTGCAGTGTCAGGCAGGATGGCACTTCAAAAAAATTGTTCCCAAGCAGCACATGATGCAAAGAAAAAAAGAGGTGCACCAAGGTCGCTGTGTGACTAAGCTAAGCGACACAAGTGGCCGACACAAACACCTGGACCATCTAGGAGTGGCACTGCAGTGTCAGGCAGGATGGCACTTCAAAAAAATTGTCCCCAAACAGCACATGATGCAAAGAAAAAAAGAGGTGCACCAAGGTCGCTGTGTGACTAAGCTAAGCGACACAAGTGGCCGACACAAACACCTGGCCCATCTAGGAGTGGCACTGCAGTGTCAGGCAGGATGGCACTTCAAAAAAATTGTCCCCAAACAGCACATGATGCAAAGAAAAAAAGTGGCGCACCAAGGTCGCTGTGTGACTAAGCTAAGCGACACAAGTGGCCGACATAAACACCTGGCCCATCTAGGAGTGGCACTGCAGTGTCAGGCAGGATGGCACTTCAAAAAAATAGTCCCCAAACAGCACATGATGCAAAGAAAAATGAAAGAAAAAAGAGGTGCAAGATGGAATTGTCCTTGGGCCCTCCCACCCACCCTTATGGACTGCGGGTGCTCCTTCCAGCACTTGCAGGGGGTGTGCAAATGGTGGAAGGCGCCACCTCTTCCCGTCCAGTGTTGGGAAGGTCAGGCATCGCAACCGACACAATTGGACTCTCCTTGGGGATTTGTGATTTAGAAGATTGCACAGTTCTTTGCTGTGCTTTTGCCAGCTTAAGTCTTTTCATTTTTCTAGCGAGAGGATGAGTGCTTCCATCCTCATGTGAATCTGAACCACTAGCCATAAACATAGGCCAGGGCCTCAGCCGTTCCTTGCCACTCCGTGTCGTAAATGGCATATTGGCAAGTTTACGCTTCTCATCAGACGCTTTCAATTTAGATTTTTGGGTCATTTTACTAAACTTTTGTTTTTTTGGATTGTACATGCTCTCTACTAAGACATTGGGCATCAGCCTTGGCAGACGACGTTGATGGCATTTCATCGTCTCGGCCATGACTAGTGGCAGCAGCTTCAGCACGAGGTGGAAGTGGATCTTGATCTTTCCCTATTTTAACCTCCACATTTTTGTTCTCCATTTTTTAATGTGTGGAATTATATGCCAGTATCAATAGCAATGGCCTACTACTATATATACTGCGCACAACTGAAATGCACCACAGGTATGGATGGATAGTATACTTGACGACACAGAGGTAGGTACAGCAGTTGCCTACTGTACCGTAATGCTAAATATTATATACTGGTGGTCAGCAAACTGTGCAAAACTGAAATGCACCACAGGTATGGATGGATAGTATACTTGACAACACAGAGGTAGGTACAGCAGTGGCCTACTGTACCGTAATGCTATATATTATATACTGGTGGTCAGCAAACTGTGCAAAACTGAAATGCACCACAGGTATGTATGGATAGTATACTTGACGACACAGAGGTAGGTACAGCAGTGGCCTACTGTACCGTAATGCTATATATCATATACTGGTGGTCAGCAAACTGTGCAAAACTGAAATGCACCACAGGTATGGATGGATAGTATACTTGACGACACAGAGGTAGGTACAGCAGTGGCCTACTGTACCGTAATGCTATATATTATATACTGGTGGTAGGCAAACTGTGCAAAACTTAAATGCACCACAGGTATGGATGGATAGTATACTTGACGACACAGAGGTAGGTACAGCAGTGGCCTTCTGTACCGTACTCCTATATATTATATGCTGGTGGTCAGCAAAATTATGCACTGTACTCCTACTATATACTACACAATGCAGCACAGACATGGAGGGTTTTTCAGGCAGACAACGTATACTGGTGGTCACTGATCAGAAAACTCTGCACTGTACTCCTCCTATATTAATATAAAGCTGCTCCCCAGTCCCCACAATGATATAAGCAAGCACAAATATTTGCATCAACTCAACAATGAATAAACGGAGAGGACGCCAGCCATGTCCTCTCCCTAACATTTCCAATGCACGAGTGAAAATGGCGGCGACATGCGGCTGCTTATATAGAATCCGAATCTCGCGAGAATCCGACAGCGGGATGATGACGTTAGGGGCGCGCTCGGGTTAACCGAGCCATACGGGAGAATCCGAGTATGCCTCGGACCCGTGTAAAATGGGTGAAGTTCGGGGGGGTTCGGTTTCCGAGGAACCGAACCCGCTCATCACTAATATATATATATATATATATATATATATATATGAACAAAGAGGGCTAAAACACCAAGATGCAATATCCACTGAAAACACAAGTAGTTGGACCATAAAAAATTATAGTAATAAATACTCTCTCCTATATAAAATAGGGTGTCTGCTACACCTTAAATAAACTATGCACTGGTACAGGTGCTCACGAAGGATATTAGATAAAAGGAATAAAGTGATTTCTAAGTGACCAATGGTGTCATAAAAGATTAGGAAGACTAATTGTATTATATATAAAAGTGATTACAATAATAAAACTGCCTCTAGGGCTTCACATACGCATAGGATGACATGTATATATATATATATATATATATATATGTGGAAAATGGAGTGCAAAAGAGCACCTGCTGGTGTTTTGACAAAAAATAATTTATATGTGGCAATTCACCATGTGAGACGTGGAAAAAATAAAATGTTTGAGAGAACAACTTATCTCTATACACGTAGCAAACGTACAGGATAAAAACATAACAACAGCTTATCTGTCCACTATGGGAAGCTCAGGGTGAACAGCAAGTTCCTGTCTCTTTCTTTTAAAAGTAAACACATTTAATAGACATTCTTGACGCAAATGCAGGTAACAAACGTACAGGATATAAACATAAAAACAGCTTATCTGTCCACTAGGGAAGTTCAGGGTGAGCAGCAAGTTCCTTTTCCAACGCGTTTCGTCCTATGGCAAAGGACTTCATCAAGGGGATGCATGGTAAGGACAAGGCAGGATATATATAGTTTAAATGAGTGATCACATGAAGAACAGGAAGTGTGACATCACTTCCTGTGAGAATTGAGAAACATGTGTATGGGTTGGAAAACATTACTAAGTAGACAATTTTAGGTTAAAGTACAACTAATTATAAAGGAAAACAGAAACGAGGTGAATTAATGTCTAAAAAAGTCATAAAAAGCGGCAGTGAGCCACGTTCATGTCACTTCCGCCGGAAACGGATGTTTGGGGAGGGCGGCAGTCTCCTATTGCAGAGCTTGAGCGCAGGGTGAACCACACGGCCTTCCTTACGCCGGAAACGGATGTTGGGGGGAGGCAGCAGTCTTATTTTACAGTGCTGGAGCGCAGTGTGAGCCGCACCACGTCACCCCCGCTGCGACGGGTGGCAACAAAAACATCACTTCCAGTCCGGCATATTGACCGGTTACAATTAATAGGTTACAGTCAACCATAGGTGCCAACAGTCACTTCTGGGATTTCTTTGAGGCGCACGGCCATTTTCCTTGTATCTCTTATAGCATCTTCCTGCTTTCATAGTATAATGGAACGCACGGCCATTTTAGTGAATAAAAACAGTGAATTCATATGCTAAAAGGAGGAAAGTTATAAAGCCTATTTTAGGTCTATAGAATAAATGCTGGATAAAAATTAATAATAAAATACTGGGTGAAGTACATATATAAATATAGGTATTGATAAATATAAGTGATACATTCATGTATAAATAAGAAATTAATAAAATGAATATAAGTGAATAAAAGTGAGTATTGCTACTAGTGAAAAGTCATGAGCATAAAAGATAGTCTTAGGGTGTTCCACTGAAAATATATGAAGGTTTTTATTTATAGAAAAGGGGCAATTTCAAATCCTTTGTTGAAGCCGAGAGGTGCAAGTGTCTTTAGTTCAAAAATCCAGAACATTTCTCTCCTGGATAATTTATTCAGAATGTCACCACCTCTTACTCCAATGTGGACAATTTCGATGCCTTTAAAAGTAATTTCTTCTGAGTCCGACCTGTGGATTTCATGGAAATGCTTGTATATTTCGTGTGTACTTATCTCGTTTTTTTATATTTCTTACGTGTTCTTGAATATGAAGTTTGAGAACTCTTTTTGTCTTGCCGATATACTTAAGTCCGCATGTGCATTCCAGACGATAAATGACCATTGTGGAATTGCAGTTTATAAAGTGCTTGATAGTATACTCCCGAGAATTATCACTGTTAAAGAATTTTTTACGGTTCCGGTGAACCAGTTTGCAGATGTTACAACTCCCACATTTAAAACAACCCTGGCATATTTTCGTCTGATTAGATGTAGTAGGTTTTCGTAAACTTGGTGCCAGGATCTCTTTTAAATTACTTGTTTTCCTGTACACAATTTGGTGTCGAGGGGGCAGAATGTCTTTTAAAACAGGGTCCATCATTAAGATGTTCCAGTGTTTGTTGAGAGATTGGCGGATGATCTTTTCATGGCTACTGTAGGTCGTAATGAATGGAGCCGCAAACTTTTCCTTCATTAATTCGATATCTTACGAATTTCTGGGTTTTGAATTTGTTCGAGTTCTTTCTAATGCTTTCTCAATAACATCCTCTGGGTACTCTCTTTCTTTGAATCTTTCTGCATAAATTTTCAGTTGTTTTTCTTGGTCTTCTATGGAACTACAGTTTCTTTGTATTCGGTGAAATTGGTTTTCCAATTTTGTTGATGGCAGCTTTTAAAATGAAGGTAACTATTAGTATCCACTTTTTTAATGTGGTTACAGGTGGTGATCTTTGAATCCTTTGAGGAGAGTGTTAGATCTAGAAACTCCATTTTGACTTGATCGTGCTTCTCTTGAACTTGAGATTATACTGTTTATGTGAGATATTCTGGAAGAATTCCAAAAAAGATGACTCAGTTCCATTCCAAATAATAATAATGTCATCAATATACCTTTTATATAGTACCAGTTGACTGAAGAATTGGTTGTTGGAGTAAACATGTTCCTCTTCCCAGCTCCCCATCAGTAAGTTCGCAAAGCTTGGTGCGAAAATCGTCCCCATAGCGGTTTCGCATGTCTGTAAAAAGAAGGAGTCTTGAAACTTGAAATAGTTGTGGCTTAGAATGAACGGAATCAAGTCACATATAGCTTCTCTGTGTGTCAACGTCATCTCCATGTCTCTATCGAGGAATTTTTTGCATGCTGAAATTCCAGTCTCATGGATGATGCAGGTATACAAGCTTTCTACATCTATTGTGACCCACCAATAAGTTTATTTCCAGATTCTGTGGGGATCTGGGGATAAAAATCCGAGTCACTGTTAGAATCTTGTCTCTGTAGGGCGGAGAAACTATTGTTGGTGGTGATTCTTCCTAAATGTGGTGTATACTTGTTTGGCTGTGGTAACTGAAGGTTTTTCCTATGGTGCTGTTGACGTGGTCTGTTTTTCCACCCTCTTCTCTTGGGGTCTTGATAGACGGGGATACTTGAGTTTTGACGTGTTTAGAATCTACTCCAATTTTTCACTTTTCTATTATTATTGAGATAGTCATGCTTGTCCCGTTGGAACTTTTTCTCTTTCCCTTTGATAACTTCCTCTTTGATCCGTTCAATCTTCCTGGTTATAATTAGTTGTACTTTAACCTAAAATTGTCTACTTAGAAATGTTTTCCAACCCATACACATGTTTCTCAATTCTCACAGGAAGTGATGTCACACTTCCTGTTCTTCATGTGATCACTCATTTATACTATATATATCCTGCCTTGTCCTTACCATGCATCCCCTTGATGAAGTCCTTTGCCATAGGATGAAACGCGTTGGGGAAGGAACTTGCTGCTCACCCTGAACTTCCCTAGTGGACAGATAAGTTGTTTTTATGTTTATATCCTGTATGTTTGTTACCTGCATTTGCGTCAAGACTGTCTATTAAATGTGTTTACTTTTAAAAGAAAGAGACAGGAACTTGCTATTAACCCTGAACTTCCCATAGTGGACAGATAAGCTGTTGTTATGTTTTTATCCTGTACGTTTGCTACCTGCATTTGCTTCAGGACTGTATATTAAATGTGTTTACTTTTATATAACTGTGCTCTTATATGATTCTTGGGACCAGCAGGCTTCCTAACTAGGAGCGTTTGGTTAATATAGTACACACTATGTTCCTTTTTCTTCATTTTTAATTTACATACTTCAAAGTGTCATCAGAACTGAAGACGTGTATAGAGATAAGTTGTTCTCTCAAACATTTTATTTTTTCCACGTCTCACATGGTGAATTGTTACATATAAATTATTTTTTGTTAAAACACCAGCAGGCGCTCTTTTGCACTCCATTTTCCACATACTTACCCAATTACTGGGCAGGAGCTGCCACCCACTATTAGATGGGGGGTGTTGAATTATTATAGATATATTTATATTCACTTGGGTGTTTTAATCAGGATTGGCGTAGGCGCTATTCTTCATTTGTTTTTTTAATATATATATATATATATATATAGTCCCAATAACGAACCCGCACTCGTGCTGACGCAATTGTTAGTGGAAGGGTGCCTTCAGTAATAAGATGCAATGTAGAAAAGAGACTGCGGCACTCCAATGCATAAATTTGTGTTTAGTAAAGAATCATGACAGCAAATACTGGGGCAACGTTTCGGTACGCGCAGGTACCGTTGTCAAGCCCTGTGCTGTCAGGCTGAACAAGGAAATAAACATAACAATACAGGATAACTTACCTAAATACTAAAAAGTCTCCCGCCGCTGGAGGAGGCCGGGTTCCAGCAACCGGCCTCGTGGTGTCAATCCACTGTGGTCGCTTGCCGATGACGTCAGACCGCCGGCGCCAGCAGGATCCCGGTAGCGCGTTGTGCGTTGCAAGGCAACCAGACGCCGACGACTGCATTGCCTCCCCGGCCGCCACAGCGGCTGAAGGAAGGGGAACAAAACACATGTTAACACTACTACTGTGGAGTAAAGTAAAGCATGCATATTAACACTAGAGATGAGCGCCGGAAATTTTTCGGGTTTTGTGTTTTGGTTTTGGGTTCGGTTCCGCGGCCGTGTTTTGGGTTCGACCGCGTTTTGGCAAAACCTAACCGAATTTTTTTTGTCGGATTCGGGTGTGTTTTGGATTCGGGTGTTTTTTTCCCAAAAACCTAAAAAACAGCTTAAATCATAGAATTTGGGGGTCATTTTGATCCCAAAGTATTATTAACCTCAAAAACCATCATTTCCACTCATTTTCAGTCTATTCTGAATACCTCACACCTCACAATATTATTTTTAGTCCTAAAATTTGCACCAAGGTCGCTGGATGACTAAGCTAAGCGACCCTAGTGGCCGACACAAACACCTGGCCCATCTAGGAGTGGCACTGCAGTGTCACGCAGGATGTCCCTTCCAAAAAACCCTCCCCAAACAGCACATGACGCAAAGAAAAAAAGAGGCGCAATGAGGTAGCTGTGTGAGTAAGATAAGCGACCCTAGTGGCCGACACAAACACCGGGCCCATCTAGGAGTGTCACTGCAGTGTCACGCAGGATGTCCCTTCCAAAAAACCCTCCCAAAACAGCACATGACGCAAAGAAAAAAAGAGGCGCAATGAGGTAGCTGTGTGAGTAAGATAAGCGACCCTAGTGGCCGACACAAACACCGGGCCCATCTAGGAGTGTCACTGCAGTGTCACGCAGGATGTCCCTTCCAAAAAACCCTCCCCAAACAGCACATGACGCAAAGAAAAAAAGAGGCGCAATGAGGTAGCTGTGTGAGTAAGATAAGCGACCCTAGTGGCCGACACAAACACCGGGCCCATCTAGGAGTGTCACTGCAGTGTCACGCAGGATGTCCCTTCCAAAAAACCCTCCCCAAACAGCACATGACGCAAAGAAAAATTAAAGAAAAAAGAGGTGCAAGATGGAATTGTCCTTGGGCCCTCCCACCCACCCTTATGTTGTATAAACAGGACATGCACACTTTAACCAACCCATCATTATAGTGACAGGGTCTGCCACACGACTGTGACTGATATGACGGGTTGGTTTGGACCCCCACCAAAAAAGAAGCAATTAATCTCTCCTTGCACAAACTGGCTCTACAGAGGCAAGATGTCCACCTCATCATCATCCTCCGATATATCACCGTGTACATCCCCCTCCTCACAGATTATCAATTCGTCCCCACTGGAATCCACCATCTCAGCTCCCTGTGTACTTTGTGGAGGCAATTGCTGCTGGTCAATGTCTCCGCGGAGGAATTGATTATAATTCATTTTAATGAACATCATCTTCTCCACATTTTCTGGATGTAACCTCGTACGCCGATTGCTGACAAGGTGAGCGGCGGCACTAAACACTCTTTCGGAGTACACACTTGTGGGAGGGCAACTTAGGTAGAATAAAGCCAGTTTGTGCAAGGGCCTCCAAATTGCCTCTTTTTCCTGCCAGTATAAGTACGGACTGTGTGACGTGCCTACTTGGATGCGGTCACTCATATAATCCTCCACCATTCTTTCAATGTTGAGAGAATCATATGCAGTGACAGTAGACGACATGTCCGTAATCGTTGTCAGGTCCTTCAGTCCGGACCAGATGTCAGCATCAGCAGTCGCTCCAGACTGCCCTGCATCACCGCCAGCGGGTGGGCTCGGAATTCTGAGCCTTTTCCTCGCACCCCCAGTTGCGGGAGAATGTGAAGGAGGAGATGTTGACAGGTCGCGTTCCGCTTGACTTGACAATTTTCTCACCAGCAGGTCTTTCAACCCCAGCAGACTTGTGTCTGCCGGAAAGAGAGATCCAAGGTAGGCTTTAAATCTAGGATCGAGCACGGTGGCCAAAATGTAGTGCTCTGATTTCAACAGATTGACCACCCGTGAATCCTTGTTAAGCGAATTAAGGGCTCCATCCACAAGTCCCACATGCCTAGCGGAATCGCTCCGTGTTAGCTCCTCCTTCAATGTCTCCAGCTTCTTCTGCAAAAGCCTGATGAGGGGAATGACCTGACTCAGGCTGGCAGTGTCTGAACTGACTTCACGTGTGGCAAGTTCAAAGGGCATCAGAACCTTGCACAACGTTGAAATCATTCTCCACTGCGCTTGAGACAGGTGCATTCCACCTCCTATATCGTGCTCAATTGTATAGGCTTGAATGGCCTTTTGCTGCTCCTCCAACCTCTGAAGCATATAGAGGGTTGAATTCCACCTCGTTACCACTTCTTGCTTCAGATGATGGCAGGGCAGGTTCAGTAGTTTTTGGTGGTGCTCCAGTCTTCTGTACGTGGTGCCTGTACGCCGAAAGTGTCCCGCAATTCTTCTGGCCACCGACAGCATCTCTTGCACGCCCCTGTCATTTTTTAAAAAATTCTGCACCACCAAATTCAAGGTATGTGCAAAACATGGGACGTGCTGGAATTTGCCCATATTTAATGCACACACAATATTGCTGGCGTTGTCCGATGCCACAAATCCACAGGAGAGTCCAATTGGGGTAAGCCATTCCGCGATGATCTTCCTCAGTTGCCGTAAGAGGTTTTCAGCTGTGTGCGTATTCTGGAAAGCGGTGATACAAAGCGTAGCCTGCCTAGGAAAGAGTTGGCGTTTGCGAGATGCTGCTACTGGTGCCGCCGCTGCTGTTCTTGCGGCGGGAGTCCATACATCTACCCAGTGGGCTGTCACAGTCATATAGTCCTGACCCTGCCCTGCTCCACTTGTCCACATGTCCGTGGTTAAGTGGACATTGGGTACAACTGCATTTTTTAGGACACTGGTGAGTCTTTTTCTGACGTCCGTGTACATTCTCGGTATCGCCTGCCTAGAGAAGTGGAACCTAGATGGTATTTGGTAACGGGGGCACACTGCCTCAATAAATTGTCTAGTTCCCTGTGAACTAACGGCGGATACCGGACGCACGTCTAACACCAACATAGTTGTCAAGGCCTCAGTTATCCGCTTTGCAGCAGGATGACTGCTGTGATATTTCATCTTCCTCGCAAAGGACTGTTGAACAGTCAATTGCTTACTGGAAGTAGTACAAGTGGGCTTACGACTTCCCCTCTGGGATGACCATCGACTCCCAGCAGCAACAACAGCAGCGCCAGCAGCAGTAGGCGTTACATGCAAGGATGCATCGGAGGAATCCCAGGCAGGAGAGGACTCGTCAGAATTGCCAGTGACATGGCCTGCAGGACTATTGGCATTCCTGGGGAAGGAGGAAATTGACACTGAGGGAGTTGGTGGGGTGGTTTGCATGAGCTTGGTTACAAGAGGAAGGGATTTACTGGTCAGTGGACTGCTTCCGCTGTCGCCCAAAGTTTTTGAACTTGTCACTGACTTATTATGAATGCGCTGCAGGTGACGTATAAGGGAGGATGTTCCGAGGTGGTTAACGTCCTTACCCCTACTTATTACAGCTTGACAAAGGCAACACACGGCTTGACACCTGTTGTCCGCATTTCTGTTGAAATACTTCCACACCGAAGAGCTGATTTTTTTGGTATTTTCACCAGGCATGTCAGTGGCCATATTCCTCCCACGGACAACAGGTGTCTCCCCGGGTGCCTGACTTAAACAAACCACCTCACCATCAGAATCCTCCTGGTTAATTTCCTCCCCAGCGCCAGCAACACCCATATCCTCCTCATCCTGGTGTACTTCAACACTGACATCTTCAATCTGACTATCAGGAACTGGACTGCGGGTGCTCCTTCCAGCACTTGCAGGGGGCGTGCAAATGGTGGAAGGCGCATGCTCTTCACGTCCAGTGTTGGGAAGGTCAGGCATCGCAACCGACACAATTGGACTCTCCTTGTGGATTTGGGATTTCGAAGAACGCACAGTTCTTTGCGGTGCTTTTGCCAGCTTGAGTCTTTTCAGTTTTCTAGCGAGAGGCTGAGTGCTTCCATCCTCATGTGAAGCTGAACCACTAGCCATGAACATAGGCCAGGGCCTCAGCCGTTCCTTGCCACTCCGTGTGGTAAATGGCATATTGGCAAGTTTACGCTTCTCCTCCGACAATTTTATTTTAGGTTTTGGAGTCCTTTTTTTACTGATATTTGGTGTTTTGGATTTGACATGCTCTGTACTATGACATTGGGCATCGGCCTTGGCAGACGACGTTGCTGGCATTTCATCGTCTCGGCCATGACTAGTGGCAGCAGCTTCAGCACGAGGTGGAAGTGGATCTTGATCTTTCCCTAATTTTGGAACCTCAACATTTTTGTTCTCCATATTTTAATAGGCACAACTAAAAGGCACCTCAGGTAAACAATGGAGATGGATGGATACTAGTATACAATTATGGATGGACTGCCGAGTGCCGACACAGAGGTAGCTACAGCCGTGGACTACCGTACTGTACTGTGTCTGCTGCTAATATAGACTGGATGATAATGAGATGTAGTATGTATAAAGAAGAAAGAAAAAAAAAACACGGGTAGGTGGTATACAATTATGGATTGACTGCCGAGTGCCGACACAGAGGTAGCTACAGCCGTGGACTACCGTACTGTACTGTGTCTGCTGCTAATATAGACTGGATGATAATGAGATGTAGTATGTATGAAGAAGAAAGAAAAAAAAAACCACGGGTAGGACTAGGTGGTATACAATTATGGATGGACTGCCGAGTGCCGACACAGAGGTAGCTACAGCCGTGGACTACCGTACTGTACTGTGTCTGCTGCTAATATAGACTGGATGATAATGAGATGTAGTATGTATAAAGAAGAAAGAAAAAAAAACCACGGGTAGGTGGTATACAATTATGGATGGACTGCCGAGTGCCGACACAGAGGTAGCTACAGCCGTGGACTACCGTACTGTACTGTGTCTGCTGCTAATATAGACTGGATGATAATGAGATGTAGTATGTATAAAGAAGAAAGAAAAAAAAACACGGGTAGGTGGTATACAATTATGGATGGACTGCCAAGTGCCGACACAGAGGTAGCTACAGCCGTGGACTACCGTACTGTACTGTGTCTGCTGCTAATATAGACTGGTTGATAATGAGATGTAGTATGTATAAAGAAGAAAGAAAAAAAAAACCACGGGTAGGTGGTATACAATTATGGATGGACTGCCGAGTGCCGACACAGAGGTAGCTACAGCCGTGGACTACCGTACTGTACTGTGTCTGCTGCTAATATAGACTGGATGATAATGAGATGTAGTATGTATAAAGAAGAAAGAAAAAAAAAACCACGGGTAGGTGGTATACAATTATGGATGGACTGCCGAGTGCCGACACAGAGGTAGCTACAGCCGTGGACTACCGTACTGTACTGTGTCTGCTGCTAATATAGACTGGATGATAATGAGATGTAGTATGTATAAAGAAGAAAGAAAAGAAAAACCACGGGTAGGTGGTATACAATTATGGATGGACTGCCAAGTGCCGACACAGAGGTAGCTACAGCCGTGAACTACCGTACTGTGTCTGCTGCTAATATAGACTGGTTGATAATGAGATGTAGTATGTATAAAGAAGAAAGAAAAAAAAAACCACGGGTAGGTGGTATACAATTATGGATGGACTGCCGAGTGCCGACACAGAGGTAGCTACAGCCGTGGACTACCGTACTGTACTGTGTCTGCTGCTAATATAGACTGGTTGATAATGAGATGTAGTATGTATAAAGAAGAAAGAAAAAAAAACCACGGGTAGGTGGTATACAATTATGGATGGACTGCCGAGTGCCGACACAGAGATAGCTACAGCCGTGGACTACCGTACTGTACTGTGTCTGCTGCTAATATAGACTGGATGATAATGAGATGTAGTATGTATAAAGAAGAAAGAAAAAAAAAACCACGGGTAGGTGGTATACAATTATGGATGGACTGCCGAGTGCCGACACAGAGGTAGCTACAGCCGTGGACTACCGTACTGTACTGTGTCTGCTGCTAATATAGACTGGATGATAATGAGATGTAGTATGTATAAAGAAGAAAGAAAAAAAAAACCACGGGTAGGTGGTATACAATTATGGATGGACTGCCGAGTGCCGACACAGAGGTAGCTACAGCCGTGGACTACCGTACTGTACTGTGTCTGCTGCTAATATAGACTGGATGATAATGAGATGTAGTATGTATAAAGAAGAAAGAAAAAAAAAACACGGGTAGGTGGTATACAATTATGGATGGACTGCCGAGTGCCGACACAGAGGTAGCTACAGCCGTGGACTACCGTACTGTACTGTGTCTGCTGCTAATATAGACTGGTTGATAATGAGATGTAGTATGTATAAAGAAGAAAGAAAAAAAAACCACGGGTAGGTGGTATACAATTATGGATGGACTGCCGAGTGCCGACACAGAGGTAGCTACAGCCGTGGACTACCGTACTGTACTGTGTCTGCTGCTAATATAGACTGGTTGATAATGAGATGTAGTATGTATAAAGAAGAAAGAAAAAAAAACCACGGGTAGGTGGTATACAATTATGGATGGACTGCCGAGTGCCGACACAGAGATAGCTACAGCCGTGGACTACCGTACTGTACTGTGTCTGCTGCTAATATAGACTGGATGATAATGAGATGTAGTATGTATAAAGAAGAAAGAAAAAAAAAACCACGGGTAGGTGGTATACAATTATGGATGGACTGCCGAGTGCCGACACAGAGGTAGCTACAGCCGTGGACTACCGTACTGTACTGTGTCTGCTGCTAATATAGACTGGATGATAATGAGATGTAGTATGTATAAAGAAGAAAGAAAAAAAAAACCACGGGTAGGTGGTATACAATTATGGATGGACTGCCGAGTGCCGACACAGAGGTAGCTACAGCCGTGGACTACCGTACTGTACTGTGTCTGCTGCTAATATAGACTGGATGATAATGAGATGTAGTATGTATAAAGAAGAAAGAAAAAAAAAACACGGGTAGGTGGTATACAATTATGGATGGACTGCCGAGTGCCGACACAGAGGTAGCTACAGCCGTGAACTACCGTACTGTGTCTGCTGCTAGTATAGACTGGATGATAAATAATGATATAAAAAATATATATATACATCACTACTGCAGCCGGACAGGTATATATTATATAATGACGGACCTGCTGGACACTGTCTGTCAGCAGAATGAGTTTTTTAATTTTTATAGAATAAAAAAACACCACACAAGTCACACGACGAGTGTACTTTTTCAGGCAGACATTCAATCACAATATACTATACTGGTGGTCAGTGTGGTCAGGTCACTGGTCACAGTGGTCAGTGGTCAGTCACACTGGCAGTGGCACTCTGGCAGCAAAAGTGTGCACTGTTTAATATGTACTCCTGGCTCCTGCTATAACCTATAACTGCTCCCCAGTCTCCCCCACAATTAAGCTGTGTGAGCACAGTCAGATATTATACATAGATGATGCAGCACACTGGGCTGAGCACAGATATGGTATGTGAGTGTGACTGAGTCACTGTGTATCATTTTTTTCAGGCAGAGAACAAGAACAGAACGGATTATTAAATAATAATAAATTATAAAACTGCACTGGTGGTCAGGTCACTGTTCATCAGTCACTAGTATAACTCCTCCTAAGCTCCAGTAAGTAAATGAAGTGTCTCACTCTCACTCTCCTATCTATTTTAATTTCTAAACGGAGAGGACGCCAGCCACGTCCTCTCCCTATCAATCTCAATGCACGTGTGAAAATGGCCGCGACGCGCGGCTCCTTATATAGAATCCGAGTCTCGCGATAGAATCCGAGCCTCGCGAGAATCCGACAGCGTGATGATGACGTTCGGGCGCGCTCGGGTTAACCGAGCAAGGTGGGAAGATCCGAGTCGCTCGGACCCGTGTAAAAAAACATGAAGTTCGGGCGGGTTCGGATTCAGAGAAACCGAACCCGCTCATCTCTAATTAACACTACTACTGTGGAATGAAAAAAGTTATGGCACCATGGTTACAAGATATATCAGTACAGTGGTAGGACATATCAGATCAGACTATATCAAAAGATGGAATTACTGAGAAACTACATCCCTAACCGTGATGAGAATAAATGAAAAGCAATAGATGAGCAGATCAAAGAAAAATGTTCCAATTGCACCGTTCATTCAAGCCCGCTGGAGACACTGTATTGAGATAGTGGATCCATTTTGTTTCACATCTAAGAAGTTTTCCACCTCGGTCCCCTCCTCGTAAAGAGGCTGGGACGTGATCTATAAGCATATGTCTAAGAGAGGAAAGAGGGTGGCCTATCTGTTGAAAGTGTCGAGCCACAGGTTGATCGGAATTCCCACTGGCGATGGTTTCCCAATCGACGAACGATGTAGCGCCATGCGCTCTCGGGCTGTGCGAATCGTTTTGCCCACGTAATATAATTTACATGGACAATGATAATATAGATCACGTGGGTGGAAAGACACGAGAGTGTGTGCTTGATGGAAATGGTTCTTGAAGAATGAGGGTGTTTGAATGAAGATCCCGTTATCATGTGTGAGCAGGTAGTACATCTGGGACATTTGTAGCAACCAGGTGGTTTGGACAAAAAGTGGGGGGCAGAAATAAATTTCGCAAATCCAGTAATGTCTGGGTGGACCACCATGTCTTTAAGATTCCGGCCTCTGGTGTAACAAGCCATGGGCCTTTTAGATGTAAAACATGGTAAATTTTTGTCGGAAGCTACAATGGGCCAGAAAGCACGACTTGCCCGCTGCACCACTTGGCTGGTTGCTGTATACTCCATGTTCCATGGAATCACCGGTTTCTGATCTTTACCTCTTGAGGTGAGCAATTGTTTCCGGTCCAGGGCTAGCACCTCCATTTTCTGATTCTTCAATTCGGTTAGATTATACCCCCTAGCAACAAATTTATCAATAACAGTGTCGATGCTGCTTGCTGCTATCGTTGAATTACTTGCAATTCTAGCCACCCGTATCATTTGGGATTTAGGCAGTCCTTTCTTGAGGGGTTTAGGATGGAAACTTGAGGATAGTAAAAGCGTGTTCCGGTCAGTCGGTTTCGAGAACACTTCAGTCCTCAATTTGCTCTCCTCAATGGATACTCTAACATCCAAGTAGTGAATGGAAGTTGTACTATGGACTGACGTAATCCTAATGGTCGAGGGTCTTGAATTGATGGCCTGAATGAGGCCTAAGAGGGACTCCTCATCACCTATCCATAAGAGAAACAAGTCGTCAATGTAACGCATGTATGTTTTGATATACCTGGTGGTATTAGGGTTGGAAAAGAACATGGACTCTTCTTCGAAGAACATGTAGATGTTCGCGTAACTGGGCGCGACATTACTCCCCATGGCACAACCGAGGTGGAAAACTTCTTAGATGTGAAACAAAATGGATCCACTATCTCAATACAGTGTCTCCAGCGGGCTTGAATGAACGGTGCAATTGGAACATTTCTCTTTGATCTGCTCATCTATTGCTTTTCATTTATTCTCATCACGGTTAGGGATGTAGTTTCTCAGTAATACCATCTTTCGATATAGTCTGATCTGATATGTCCTACCACTGTACTGATATATCTTGTAACCATGGTGCCATAACTTTTTTCATTCCACAGTAGTAGTGTTAATATGCATGCTTTACTTTACTCCACAGTAGTAGTGTTAACATGTGTTTTGTTCCCCTTCCTTCAGCCGCTGTGGGGGCCGGGGAGGCAATGCAGTCGTCGGCGTCTGGTTGCCTGGCAATGCACAACGCGCTTCCGGGATCCTGCTGGCGCCGGCGGTCTGACGTCATTGGCAAGCGACCACAGTGGATTGACACCACGAGGCCGGTTGCTGGAACCCGGCCTCTTCCAGCGGCGGGAGACTTTTTAGTATTTAGGTAAGTTATCCTGTATTGTTATGTTTATTTCCTTGTTCAGCCTGACAGCACAGGGCTTGACAATGGTACCTGCGCGTACCGAAACGTTGCCCCAGTATTTGCTGTCATGATTCTTTACTAAACACAAATTTATGCATTGGAGTGCCGCAGTCTCTTTTCTACATTATATATATATATATATATATATATATAAACTGGAAATTAAAACAAGAGAATGACAATGTAGGATGAAACGCGTTGGGTGCTACCTGATTTAACCCATCCTCACAAGATAAGCTGCATTTGTTGCTCCTTTTTTACATTGTTAATTTTTTGTGAAGCCCTAGAGGCAGTTTTACTCTGTGAATTTTTTTAGTGCTATATTTGTTGTCAATCAATTATTGTAATCACTTTTATATATAATACGATTAGTCTTCCTAATCTTTTATGACACCATTGGTCGCTTAGAAATCACCTTATTCCTTTTATCTAATATATATATATATATATATATATATATATGTAAGAATCTTATTAGTTGCAACTGATTTACATCATATGTGTACATATTATTGCCAAACTATATAATTTTGGTGTAACATATTATTTATTTAGATACCATAGGTGTAGCACAGTAAAGTCTAAGCCGGTGAACAAGGTTATCTCAAAGAGATATAATGTATATACCAGCCAATATTTAAGCATTGAGTTAAGATACAGAATTTTTTTATATTGTTCTATACATATCATCAAATTAACCAATATATGTTGTACCATGTTATTATACCCTGCTTTTAAGACAGTCAGAGAATGACTGAGTGATCCAGACTAATAATCCAGTTGTCACCTCACCAGTTCTGTCATCATTTTATTGGGAACTTAGAGGGGTGTCCTGTCTCTTTGCCATGGGGTGGGAAGTCCTGTAGAGAATACTGTAGGTATGGTTCACAATAACAAACAACAACACTGTGGGCCAAACGTAATAGAGGGAGATTTTCAAAAAGTGAGAGATTTGGTAAGGTTTTGCAGGTTTTTTTTTTAAAGTGGCAATCATTTACACAGCAAGATCAACCTGTCTTTGCAGTGTAAATGATTGCCACTTTAAAAAAAACCTGAAAAACCTGACCAAATCTCTCACTTTCTGAAACTCTCACTCTTTTACGTTTAGCCCCTATATGTTACAGCAGCACCCCTGGAAGAGTGGATGAATCTCCCTCACCCCGTCCACTTCTTTTTTTTTTCTTTTTTTTTTTTTCAATATGTTTTTATTGATTTTTCCAGACAAACAGACAAACCATAACATTGAATAAAAAAGTATGCACTATGTGTACACAGAGAAAAACCAACAAATGTTGTATGCATCAACAGACATACGTAAATAAAGTTGCAAACAGCTACAAGTTATAAATGGCGAGTGTCTTGATTTCTTTTCCTTTGTTCATACAATAGTGTTACATTAAGTGACCAGATATCAATGCGAAGCAGAAACACGAGTACACTGGTAGAGTGGAGACGATAACCACCTATCCCATATCTTGTAAAATTTATCCGGGGCTTTCCTAGAAATATAAAAAAAACTTTTCATGGGACACAAACGAGTTCACTAACGGGATCCATTTATCAATATCAGGGCCCGTAGTCGCCATCCATGAACGTGCCATCAATACTTTGGCCAAAGCGCATAAATTAAGAATATATCTTCTAGAATGTGCATCCAATATCTCCTCATCTATAACCCCAAGGATACACACAAGGGGGGCAAACACGTTGATAGAGTCATTTATCTACCTTTTAACATTAGCTATATACTAATACCGTGTAGCCGTAATGGCTGCTAAACCACGTGCACATGCTACGCACTCCGTACGCTATTTACGTATGAAGACCTCGCACGTGGTACGTAAATTAAGTACACACGTTGTGCTGGGTGTACGGAATACACACAGCGAGCGTACACACAGATAATATACCTTTATAAACTTTAAACACAGAATATGCTTACACTGTAAACCTTAATACCGTGGTACTGTAACACTGTAATAATGTACTGCTTATAGACCTTCTTAACCTTGTTAATATGAAAGCTGCTTGAGACGCTCTGATTACCCTTTGCAATGTAATAAACACACAATACCTTGCTAAGGCTCCAAAACCTTTACTAACGAGATTTAGTTATATCAAAAGGGGAAACACAGTTAACATCTTATACTCTACAGCAGTGATTTTCAACCTTTTTTTACTCGCGGCACACTGAACAATATTTTAAAAATGCCATGGCACACCATCAGTTCCCCACAGAAAAAAACAAAAAACACACATTGGCCCCTACAGTAAAAATAAAATCCACACATACATTGGCCTACACAGAAAAAAACAATCACATTGCTCCCCACATAAATCATGTTGCTCCCTACATAAATCCTATTGCTCCCCACATAAATCAATCACATTGCTCCACGACATAAATCCAATTGTTCCCCACAGGAGAAATAAATTAACAAATATTTGCCCCTACCGATCAGCTGTCCTCCTCCCTGTCCCTCAGTGGTGGGGGTTGTTCATAGTGGAGTGCTGTGAATACTGAGCAGCGGGTGGTCGGGCAGGTGTGGATGTGGGTGGGCAAGGAAAGCTGTGGGTGCAGGCAGGAACTAGAAGATGTGTATGAAGGCGGGTGGGCTCTCTGGGTGGTGAGACGTGGCGGTCGTGACCTACGATATCACACCGCCGCGTCTTCAAGGTACAGGTCACGGTCGGAGCACGACTAATCCTCTAAGAAGAGCCCGGGCCAACAGTTCACTCTGAAGGTGCAGGAAGCTGCTTTGGCTCCGCGGCACACCTTGCAACTGGTCGCGGCACACCAGTGTGCCACGGCACACTGGTTGAAAAAGCCTGCTCTACAGGCTAACATCAATATCTAACAGAATAACTACACATAAATATACAATAGCGGCACAATCACTAATAATAACATACAATGAGAGAGAGAGAGAGAATGTGGCCTAATACAGTCAGAGAATAAGGTTGGTCGCAGAGAGTACTTACACACTGGGAATGAATCGCAGGCGCAATCTGGTTACCAGCTCCTGGTTAGTCAATGATGAAAACCGTTGTGGGGAGAGACCTGAGCTGCTCCAGGCTGGCTGTTTATATATACACTACATACAGTACACTACAAAGGGCCCTACCATCTCATTGTTCATTGGACACAGGAATCTGTCTTCATATTACAACAAAAGGTCATAGGTTTGTTTGAACAGGTGGGCTGTGACTATTTCAGACTGCTCAGGTGGGAGGGAATCTCAGGATTTCCAACACATGGACAATGAATAAATGTCCAGAAACTACTTATAGACATAACTATACGCAGGAGCGATTAATCTTTACCTAACCAGCACCGGATTGTTTCTAATAAAATGTTCTTTAGTTAGGTACCAAACACCACTGCTCAAATCCTATCTGACCCTTCGTATCATGCAAAGAGGAATTCCTCTGTCCAGGGACCAGTCACAAAAAACAAACTTTCAGTTATTATTAAGGGGAACATTATCTATAAAACATACTATTTGGATTTACTATGTAACGATTGAGTCGCCCGCTAGACGCACACAAACTCTACCGTAAATGCACATACCATGCGCTCGAGCGCATGGCCGAGGAGGCGCCGTCACGCAACTGCGAATATGCGCACGCACGGGAGAGAATGTTTACGTGCAGCGGCACGCGCATGGGGTGGATATATGGCAACGTGTAGCATGATATTTTTCCAACTTTGACAGTCCACCCTTTGGCAGTCATCAATAACTGCCACTTCCTAAAACAGTTCAAACAAAAGAAAAATATATGTCATCATGTAAATACCATTTTATGATTGGGAAAAGGGAGGAGAGGAGAAGGTGGGAAAAAGGTATGACCTAGTGAGATAGTAGAAGCATGTGTGTATGAATCCATGTTTGAGGGGTCATGTATCATCGTGCCGTACGTGTTTTAAATCAAGCTTCGAGGTATTGCGAAGTATACATTTGAATTCCTTCTTATCCCGTATCAAGGGTCTGTGGATGGGCTGTCAAACTTTACCGAGCTCTTTTCGGCTTTTGGTTGCAACAAATGGGGAGCACATTTAGTTGATGATACATGAATAGGGGGGTATGTGAGTGCTGATATCTGTGTCTATATTCCCTATCGACTATGTTATTACCTGAAGGTTGTAGAGGTGAAGATAAGAAGCAATCGTTATAAATGCAGTCGTAAACTATGTGAGTTTAAATAAACAGTCGCCGATTGAGGTCTTGTCTGATGTCTTGTCTTGATGTACATGTTGTCTGATGTCTCTCGGTGCTTTTGCTATAAATGGCGACAAAAGCTTTTCCATTGTCCAGAAAGTTACAGTCACTAAAGTATTTGGGCTATCGTAAAAATTTAAAGTCACTAGGGATATTGGGGGTCTGTGGTATAGTCCATCAATGGTCTGTATTAAAAGAGGTTGTCAAATTCTTCTTCCAAGCGGATGTCTTTGTACCTTGGAGGAAAACAAAGGAGAAACGGGTGAAAGAAACGGACCGTGGAATCACATTTTCATCACAACATTGTCTCTATTGTTGGGTCATAAATCAAATTAGTTGTTGTTATTACAGTGTCCTCACTCCTCAGACTCATCACTCTAGTACTACCTTTACACTTCGTTAAAGCCAGAACGCATCTAAATATCAGGCCAACCAATATGACGACTCCTAGAATACACAAAAGAAATTTCCCTACATCCATAATAATACTTTGGGCCCATTCTCCTAAACCAGAGAACCAATTTCGTGGGTTCAACCATGACACCCAACTGGTCAGCTCATTACCCACAGCAGCGAGTGTGAGATTGTGTTTCCTTCGAAACTCCCACTTTAATTGTAGAATGTCATCCATCTTTTGGTCTATGACCTCGGCTGGGTCCTCCGTGCTGTTTGTAATGTACGTGCAGCACTTTATTCCATATTGAGTTGCTAGGGTAACACAATACCCGCCTGACACAGCTGTGAGGTAATTAAGAATCATTCTATGCTGAACCAGTTCTGTTTTGTAGGCTTGTAACTCTTTCCCAGTGTACCTGAATGTGTCGTCATACATTTCGGTGATATTGTCTAATAAATTTGCTAGCGCAGATATATATTTATAATTTATCACTCCTCTGGCGGTACGAGTGATATCTAACGCGAGTAGGAATTGAATCCCGGTGGATTCATGGATCAGATCAGAGGCCGAGTGCTCTGTCCTTGTTAGGGTCTCCTGCCCTGTGCTGCCACGTCGTCATGGCAACCGGGAGACAAGTGCTAGCGGAGTAACCTGAGCGCAGCTGATACTCCGGTTCGGGTCTTTTGCTGTGCAGTGGTTACAGGCTCTGTGCACGGCAGGGGATCCGGTGCTGGTTTTTGTGCTCACAGTCTGTAAGGTCTGAGTGTGGGGCGTGGACAGCACCTGCTTTATAAGGCCTCTTCTCAGGTTAAGCAGATGCTGCTGAATCTTTGTTGGTTAGTCAGTTCCTGAAAGTTAGCCAGTACTGTGTAGCTTTGTATTTGTTGTTGCTTACTGCAAATAGGCCTGGGGATTTGGTACTACACTCTGCCAATCCAGACCTAGCAGTAAGACTGGAGTCAGTCGTTTAACTTGCTGGGGTTCTTTTACTACTCTGTGAACTTAGCAAGTTTGCGGCTGTATTCTAAGACTTGCCTGCCTAAATCCTGTCTCACTGTGCAAGGTGTCAGGTGTCAGTTTAGTGGCAGTAAGCTGAACCTGTGCACTGCAAGTGAGAATTAGGATTGTGGAGACTCTCCTTGTGTCTATCATTCCATCTCTGACCAAGGAGTTTACTGCCACACCCGTTGGTAACCCTTTAGGGTTTTGCTTTTGCCCTTAGCAACAGCATTTCGGGTTCTCTACGTATTAAAACACAACATCTTGCTTTTCCCATCTGAGCATTACTAATACTAGGGAGACACCCAGTTCCTTAGCCTCTGGGCTTCTCTGTTCACTTTGTGTGTATTTTGTTACCCTATCACCTTCTGTGTACGTAATGTCATATTCCCCAGTCTGTCTGTGAGTTCATTTGTTTTGCATAACAGTTCAAACACCAGTACATTCCTGCAGGCACTGGAGTGCATAACAGTTCTGACACCAGTACATTCCTGCAGGCACTGGTGTGCATAACATATTCAGCAGCCTAATACTCCTGTTGAAATTTTGTGGGAATATGGAGCATACCCCTCAAAATACGTTGCAACAGGTGGTCGATCAGGTGCAGGTCCTGACTCGACAATTTAATGATTTGTCCATTAAAATGCACACCTCCCAGGCCGCTGGCGGAGCTCCCGCAGCAGCAGCACCTTCAGGGGTTAAGGAGCCGAAAGTAAATCTCCCGGATCGTTTTTCTGGAGATCGCTCGCAGTTCTTTTGTTCCAAGGAGAGCTGCAAGCTATACTCCCGGCTTAGGCCTCAGTCTTCTGGGTCGGAGATTCAGCGGGTGGGCATAGTGATTTCCTTGCTACAAGGAGACCCACAGGTCTGGGCATATGGGTTGCAGCCTGACTGTCCGTCGCTTAAAAGTGTTGATGCTTTTTTTACGGCACTGGGCATGTTGTATGATGACCCTGACAAGACGGCCTCAGCCGAGGCTCAGATTTCGATCCTTAAGCAAGGGCGAAGGCCAGTTGAGGTTTACTGTACGAAGTTTCGGAGGTTGGCCCATGATACCCAGTGGAATGACCCAGCCCTGAGACACCAGTACCGAAGAGGTCTTTCTAACCAGATAAAGGACCAACTGGTACAATATCCCTTGCCTGATAGCTTGGATCAGCTCATGCAGTTATCCATCCGGGTGGATAGACGGCTGAGAGAGTGTAGGCTTGAAAGGGAGACTGAGGTTTCCTTCTTTCCCAAGGGAACCTCAGACTCTGAGGAATTTTCCGAGGAGCCTATGCAGATTGGGGCTACCCGCCTCTCCTCGCGTGAGAAGACGCGGAGGAGACAGCAGGGGTTGTGTTTGTACTGTGGGAATAAAGGTCATGTGGTAGTATCATGCCCAGAAAAGCTGGAAAACTTCAGGGCCTGAGGGTGATGGGAAATATCCTGTCAGGCCAGAAGTCAGAATTTCCCAAGAAGACTTTTATCATTCCGGTGACCTTGAAGATCCTCGGTTAAACTGTCAAGACTGAGGCCTTTGTGGACAGTGGGGCCGACGGGGTTTTTATGGACCGCCAATTCGCCCTGAAACACTCTGTTCCCTTAGTACCCTTGGCATCGGAAATTGAGATTTGTGGGTTAAATGGGGAACCATTATCCCAAGGTAAAATTACCTCTTGCACTAGCCAGATTTCTTTGTTTATTGGAGCCACACACTCTGAAAAATTGTCCTTTTATGTGACTGTCTGTACTTTTGCCCCATTGGTGTTGGGGTTACCCTGGTTAAGGGCCCACAATCCTCAATTTGACTGGGTCTCTGGGGAGATTCTTAGTTGGGGTACTGATTGTATCAGGAGTTGCTTGAGCCTTCCAGTCAGGCTCTCGCAGCTAAGTTTGCCAGGATTGCCAGGGTGTTATGCAGATTTTGCGGACGTGTTCTCCAAAAAAGTTGCAGAGGTACTACCTCCCCATCGCCCCTATGACTGTGCCATTGATTTGTTGCCAAATGCTAAGCTTCACAAGAGCAGGTTGTACTCCCTGTCACGTCCTGAGACTCAGGCTATGGCAGAGTACATTCAGGAGAACTTGGCTAAGGGATTTATCAGACCTTCACAGTCTCCAGTTGGGTCGGGGTTCTTCTTCGTGGGTAAAAAGGATGGTTCGTTGCGACCCTGCATCGACTTCAGGGAATTGAACCGTATCACGTTTAAAAACTCATACCCACTGCCCCTCATTTCGGTCTTGTTTGACCAGCTTCGTACTGCCACCATTTTTTCTAAGATTGACCTACGCGGTGCGTACAATCTAATCCGAATAAGAGAGGGGGATGAATGGAAGACTGCCTTTAATACCCACTCAAGGCATTATGAATATTTGGTGATGCCTTTTGGGCTCTGTAATGCCCCGGCAGTCTTCCAGGATTTCATGAATGATGTGCTCAGGGAATATTTGGATAGATTCTTAGTTGTATACTTAGATGACATCCTAATCTTCTCCCATTCCCTGGAGGAACATCGGAAGCATGTACGCTTAGTCCTCCAGAAACTCAGAGACCACCGGCTTGGGGCGAAGCTGGAGAAGTGCGAATTTGAAGTTCAGCAAATCGCATTTCTAGGATATATTATCTCCCCAGAAGGTTTCCAAATGGAGGGTTCCAAAGTACAGGCAGTCCTGGATTGGGTGCAGCCCACTAGTTTGAAGGCGCTTCAGCGTTTCCTGGGCTTTGCAAATTTTTATAGACGATTTATCGCTGGATTTTCGTCTATAGTGGCGCCCTTGGTGGCACTCACTAAGAAAGGGGCGGATGTTGCTCACTGGTCTTGTGAGGCTAAAGCGGCTTTTGCCCGTCTCAAAAGGGCATTTGTATCGGCCAAGGTGCTGCGACACCCAGATCCAGAGCGTCCTTTTGTGGTGGAGGTGGATGCCTCTGAGATGGGTATTGGGGCAGTGCTTTCTCAGATGGGAGTGTCTGATAATCGCCTTCATCCCTGTGCTTACTTTTCCCGTAAATTTTCGCCTGCCTAGATGAATTATGACGTGGGTAACCGGGAATTGTTGGCTATTAAGGATGCACTCGAGGAGTGGAGACACTGGCTTGAGGGGGCTAAGTTTGTGGTCTCAATTCTCACCGACCATAAGAATCTGGCATATTTAGAGTCAGCGAAGCGTCTCAATGCCAGGCAGGCACGATGGGCTTTGTTTTTTGCTCGCTTTAATTTTTTGATAACATATCGCCCTGGGTCAAAAAACATCAAGGCTGATGCGCTCTCGCTGAGTTTTGCTCCAATCCAGGAGACCACCGAGGAGCCGTTGCCCATTGTGTCCCCATCATGTATTAAAGTGGGCATTACCCAGGACCTCTTATCATTAGTCCTTAGAGCACAGGAGCAGGCTCCTCCAGACCTTCCGGTAGGTCTTTTGTTTGTGCCTCCTAGGTTAAGACAGCGAGTGTTCCTGGAATTCCATGCCAAGAAGTCGGCAGGTCACCCGGGTATTGCCAGAACTCGGGAGTTGCTATCTAGGGCGGTGTGGTGGCCCTCGGTGGCTAAGGATGTGGATCAGTGGGTTCGGGCATGTGACATCTGTGCCCGAAATAAGACTCCTAGAGGGGTTCCTGTTGGCCCATTACATCCACTCTCTATCCCATCTAAGCCATGGACCCACATTTCAATGGATTTTGTGGTGGACTTGCCCAAATCCTCGGGGATGACAGCCATCTGGGTTGTCGTTGACAGGTTTTCGAAGATGGCGCACTTCGTTCCACTGATTGGGCTGCCATCGGCCAGACGCCTGTCTGAATTATTTATGCTGCATGTTGTGCGTCTCCACGGGTTGCCACTTGATGTGGTCTCTGACCGCGGATCCCAGTTTGTGGCCAAATTCTGGAGGGCATTTTGTTCCGATCTCCAGATTTCTGTCAGCTTGTCGTCAGGCTACCATCCGCAGTCTAATGGGCAGACTGAAAGGGTGAACCAGTCCTTGGAGCAGTTCCTCAGGTGTTATGTCTCCAAGTGTCAGACTGACTGGGTTGCTCATCTGTCCATGGCGGAGTTTGCCTATAACAACGCGGCTCACTCTGCTACAGGGATCTCTCCCTTCCTTTGTGTGTATGGGCATCATCCTAAGGCCAATTCTTTTGACCCCCTGGACTCCACGCCTGGTGGTTCCTCTGTGGTTTCGGTCCTTAGAGGTATTTGGCGGAAAGTGAAGAAAGCCCTTGTGTCTGTGTCATTAGTGACCAAAAGGGTTTTTGATAAGCGGAAAAGACCCTGCAGCTTCAAATTAGGAGACTTCATCTGGTTGTCTACCAAGAATTTGAAGTTGAGACAGCCATCTCATAAGTTAGGCCCCCGGTTCATCGGCCCTTATAAGATCACCAGGGTTATCAATCCGGTGGCATTTCAGTTAGATCTGCCCCGTTCTTTGGGTATCAATAAAACATTTCATTGTTCCCTTTTAAAACGGGCGATTAGTAACCCTTCTTCCAGTGGAAGACCTTCCCCTCTTCTGATACGTGGCCAAAGGGAGTTTGTTGTTGAAAGGATTCTTGACTCCAAGATGGTTCGGGGTCAGCTGTCATTTTTGGTGCACTGGAAGGGGTATGGCCCGGAGGAGAGGTCATGGGTGCGCAGTTGTGATCTTCATGCCCCCAGACTGATACGCTCTTTCTTCTCGCAGTTCCCCGATAAACCCGGTGGTAGGGGTTCTTTGACCCCTCGTCAGAGGGGGGGTACTGTTAGGGTCTCCTGCCCTGTGCTGCCACGTCGTCATGGCAACCGGGAGACAAGTGCTAGCGGAGTAACCTGAGTGCAGCTGATACTCCGGTTCGGGTCTTTTGCTGTGCAGTGGTTACAGGCTCTGTGCACGGCAGGGGATCCGGTGCTGGTTTTTGCGCTCACAGTCTGTGAGGTCTGAGTGGGGCGTGGACAGCACCTGCTTTATAAGGCCTCTTCTCAGGTTAAGCAGATGCTGCTGAATCTTTGTTGGTTAGTCAGTTCCTGAAAGTTAGCCAGTACTGTGTAGCTTTGTATTTGTTGTTGCTTACTGCAAATATGCCTGGGGATTTGGTACTACACTCTGCCAATCCAGACCTAGCAGTAAGACTGGAGTCAGTCGTTTAACTTGCTGGGGTTCTTTTACTACTCTGTGAACTTAGCAAGTTTGCGGCTGTATTCTAAGACTTGCCTGCCTAAATCCTGTCTCACTGTGCAAGGTGTCAGGTGTCAGTTTAGTGGCAGTAAGCTGAACCTGTGCACTGCAAGTGAGAATTAGGATTGTGGAGACTCTCCTTGTGTCTATCATTCCATCTCTGACCAAGGAGTTTACTGCCACACCCGTTGGTAACCCTTTAGGGTTTTGCTGTTGCCCTTAGCAACAGCATTTCAGGTTCTCTACGTATTAAAACACAACATCTTGCTTTTCCCATCTGAGCATTACTAATACTAGGGAGACACCCAGTTCCTTAGCCTCTGGGCTTCTCTGTTCACTTTGTGTGTATTTTGTTACCCTATCACCTTCTGTGTACGTAATGTCATATTCCCCAGTCTGTCTGTGAGTTCATTTGTTTTGCATAACAGTTCAAACACCAGTACATTCCTGCAGGCACTGGAGTGCATAACAGTTCTGACACCAGTACATTCCTGCAGGCACTGGTGTGCATAACAGTCCTCTCTATCAGGTGCCTTTTAACGATGTGCTCGTAATGAGTGTGAGTATAAGGAGCTTGAGCACCGCGGTGAATGTCTTTCATTTTGATATGGGATACAGTCATTACTTCAGGCAGTACTTTTCCAACATAACACAATCCTTCTGAGTTTGGGGCAAGCCACTTATACGCCTTCCTCCCGCATATGAAATATGCATCATCGGGGAGAACATATGGGACTGAGTATGACATAACCATGTTACAAACTTTCCCTGTGAACTCTCCTAACCCTAATTCTCCCATCTGTCTAGTACACATATCTGGTTGTACGATATGTGCACAGTATCCTGATGATACTTCTCCAACTCGCATGGTCCTACTTCCTAAAGTGTACCTATACCGGAAATATTTTCCACTGTTGGCTATCTGGCGTATAAGTTCTGTGTCTATGGGCATTCTATCGGCTCTATTTGAAAATGTCATGGTTTGATTACTCCATGACACTTCCCAATTTCCCGGCTTTCGGGGATTGGAAATGTTAAAGCATACTAACGACCTATCCACATGATACTGGTGGAGCTTCAAACTAGGAGGACTAGAGATATTAAACCTCTTGTCCACCGGCCTCCCACCACTTAGCTCAAGTACCGCTTCTACAGTTAAAGGGAATGGTACTAGTCCTGATTTGCTATGACCTTGAGGTACTTGAGAGCATACCCAACAGTCTGTCTGGTTTAACACTTTACCCACTAAGGAGTGATAGTCACTCAATGGATGCCGGTCCATGTGGATATTAAAACTGGACTGACATTTCTTGATGCACCCATCCTCAACTATGTTGTCGCAATGCCTACAGATGCAGTTCTCTTCAGCTAACAATCCTTCACAATGTCTATAAATAACATGGCTGCTAGATCGTTTTCTGGTACTCGCCTTTGCTCGGTGATTGTGTTTCTATTGGAAATTTACACCTCCGTCTCTGTCATCAGAACCCATTCCAGATCCTTTCTCGACCTCACTGGTGCTCTCACCGAAACAGACTGCTCTGGTCAACATCATGGTCAACAGGAAAACACGGACTGCAGTTTCTTGGGGCGAGTCCATCTTACAGGAGGAGAAAGAGAAATTTGTAATGGGGGTACAAAAAAAATACTTTGAGGGGAAAGAAAAATGTTACGATGTCTTATGTCCTCTAGTCTTGTTGTTCCTCTTGCTCTGCTATCATCTCAAAGGTGCTGTCTCTCAGTCTTCCAAACGAACATTCCGGTGATACAATATTCCTTCCAAATCAGCGATCTCTCTGTAAGGAGCAAAAATCTTGCATTACCATTTGTCTAACTGATGTGTGACATACCATCTTTAAAACATGAGAACATGAGAGAGAAGAGAGAAAAGAAAAAAAAAAAAACGAGAGAACAATTCATCACATTTTACATTAAACAACAAACAAAAAAAAACATTGTCAGATCTTCCGTTCACCATCAGGCTGTCACACCAGCACATCCATTGGTATCTTTGCGCAGTCCCCTCCCCACCAGTATTTCCACACTCCACCCTTTTGTGCCTGGCCAGGACACACCGATGTCGGTAGGTCACACTGGGGTTAGGTAGACCTCTGCAAAGACCAAGTAGCTATGTGATGTTTGAGTTCTGCCGATGAACGTCAGAGATGGGGAAAAGAAACATTTACAGATAAATTACAACGTTTACCCGGCCGTTCCTGTGTCTACAAGGAACTGACCTCCCAATATCATTAACTGTAACCTCAGGTTTACTACCAGTCCTAATGATCAACTTTCCTGACTGCATATTACAGGTGCGGCCCAAACTTCTTCCTAGGTGATTCCTGATTACAATTTCGTGTGTTATAACTCTGCTCGTGTTCTTGTCTAGGGGGTTGATATATCTTCTGTAGATCTTTAAACCTACAACTTTGTGCAAAATGACCTTCCTTCTGGCAATTATAACACCTTATCACCTTTGACTTACCCACAGGGATCTGAGGCTTCTTACCTCCCTGTGCTTCCCTGTGCTTGCTGATGTTTTGCTCATGCCCAACAGTGGACTTTCTTAATGCAGTCACTGATGCTTAATACATTCCCGATTGTGTTAATCCGTTTGAGGTACTACTGTGTCTAATTTACAATCAGTAATAAATTTCGCAGGGTCAACACTGGAGGGCAAACATGCCCTTAGCACTGTCCGCCAATCTTTGTTGGTGGGTTCGGCGGAGTATCCTAGTTCTTTAAAAACCTCTGACATGCAACTAGATCTTTCCTAGGATCAGGGAATTCAGACATAATTGCTCTCAATTCCATCTGGGACCAGGGACGGCGCATTGCACTGTCCTTGACGGAATGATTCCCACCTTGACAGGATCAAATTCAACTACATCATCTTGTGTTGGTTCTACAATATGAGGTACATTTGTTTGTGCGTGATATATAACACCGTACGTACCTGTGGACACGACCTCACCTGACCCTCTGTTAGGGGGTTTGATTACTGCCTTTACCGATTTGGTCGCGTCCACCTGGATGTCTTGTATGATGGCTGCTGGAAAAGGTTCCGACATCGTGCTGGGTTCACTTTCTTGCTGGTAATCCTGAGGGAAGTTTAATATGGGGTGCAACTTGCATGGGTTAACAGTTGTACATTTAACAGTATTACAATTATTCTTGTTACATTTATTACAATTATTCTTATCATCTATACAGTTGCTAACAGTTGCTAAGTGCATGTTTATCAAACACCAGTGTGCCTTTCTCTGTGACCACTTTCTCTCCTGTTATGTATGGTGGTGGGGGAGCGGTGGCTATCAGTTTTCTGACAGGGTTAGATCCAGCCACTTGAGCCAATCCTCTTTGCATTTCACCTTCCTGTTGCCATAACTGTAAATAATCATAATGTTTGATCTGTCTCTTTGCAGATTTAATGAGACATATCCTTCTCCTTAGATTTTGTAACACCTCGGGGCCAAAACTGCCTACCCGTGGGAACTTTTCCCCGTCATGCACAGTCATTCTTTCCCATTCATTGAATAAAACCTCTGTGTGTGATCCATCTCGGACCTCCTGGTCTGTATCGCACGTTATAGACCTTGCCGACGTTATGGGCCGGTTTACTAAATCAACCTGAACCAGGGTTGATCGCCCCCTACCTGAACAACTGGCCCCCATCTTTGCAGGTGTTGCTTTCACTACCTCTGACCTTCAAATCAGGGTCTTCAGCGAACCCTTACAAAAACCAAGATGTCCGGGGTAGGCTGACGGTGAAAGTTCAACCGAGTGCTTTCACCCACTTCTCGCCCACGTTGGCCAGTACTGCAATCACTGACTCAGAGCTGCTGTACCCAACCTAGGGCCCCTATGAACCTTTATTTACTGTGGCGTGTTGGACCTACCAGTCCCCAGCAAGTATCGGTTGTTAGAGAATTCCCGAGTGACCAGCGAACCTCCCTTAAAATAAAAAAAATTACACAAATCACGTTAGAATGTACAAATAGCGTTTATGACCCCTCTAGCGTACGCAAATGGTACTAGGTCAAGTTACTAACTAATGCACACAATTACGTGCGGTACAATCGTTCTGCACATAAGCAACTAATCTTATGTGCGGAGCGACCAGTGGAATCGAAAATTGTGGCTGCGAATTCCTTCAGCCAGAGCTTAATGGCCTATATGGGTACCGCACCAACCCTTCCTGGTGTTGTGCTCCTTTACTCTTTATCTATAGCGGACTTCCTAGTCTGCTGTACCTAGACCTCCTGGTCTGTTTCTGGACCTCCTGGTCCGTGACCTCCTGGTCTGTGCTACAGTAGACCTCCTGGTCTGCTATACTCTAATGCTCTTCTTTTAATATGTTTAACAAGGGATGCCTCCCAAGCCACCGTGCCGTCACTTACACGTATGTACCTCACGAGAACTCGATGATTTCCTGTGGTTCCACCCAAAATTTAGAAACTTATATATGTATACACACACTTTCACCTCATATACTCTTTACTTTCGTTTCTGCGCAGAAATCCCTTTCATTCAGTATCGCAGGCTAATCCCGAGGAGTTGCAACTAGAGAAGGATCTATTAGCTTAAAATTTTGGACACTGAGATTTAACTTGCGCTATTATTGCGTTGCCTCCTTATCGCCTAACTAAAACAATACTATCGTGTGATTTGTATCACGTGGGCATACCCAGACGCTCCGTTGCGTAATATACGATCCGTGCGTCGGCCCTTGCGTCGCGTACGCTCGTTCTGCCCCTTGGTAGAGACACGTGTACGCAGGCCAGATATGTCCACAGTAACACAACTAACACGTTTATATCAATGTAAATGATCTTTAACTGTAATCATCTACCAAGCACCACACAGATCTTTCCTTGTATCTTTAGGCAAAGCCGTGTGCGTGTTTTACAATTTACCCCTTTTCATATTATTTTTACTTTTAACTACCAATAGCAACAAATCTTTCTCAGCACGTTATCAATTATAAATGGCAAACAGGACAGTGAGATATGTGAAAATACACAAATGAAAATGCAATTCTAAATTAATCTAATAACATACATTGATGTAAGCACGCACATATAGATATTACAAATATGTACTAATCACTATTACATATATGAGACCCTATTCAGTGCTTCTAATTTGCATATGAATGTGCGATTTCTTTCACTGCTGGGAGAGGGAAAAAAAAACAAAACCCAGTTATACAGGTTAATTTGCACTTCAATGGCTATCCTACACCAAGCAGAGAATCCTAGAATAGGGAGGTAAAGAAACAAAAAAAAAAAAAAAACCCAAACTTTGTTTTATCTGTGTATCATTCTTAAATCAAATACTCATTCCACTATTAACTTATATCAAACTCTATCTGAACCACTCATGATTGACCATGACATGGACTAAACAAATGCATTAAAAACTCATTAAATGATGATTTCTTTTTGACAATGGATGGCTGATTATTTCCTGAGTCAACTGAAAATCAGCCGCTTAGAAAATAAAAATAAAAAATTTGACCTTCCCAAAATGGCCGCTGCTCCCCCCCCTTCCACATCCATGAGGGTTACACAAAATGGAGGACAGACCATGCGGCTCCTTTAGTCACAAAGAAATCATCATGCCAGCCCCTGAAGTTATTTTTAAGCCTGGGTAAAAACTATCACGCTATGCAGAGCGATTAAAAATACTTTTAAACCTATTTAAACAGACAAGCCATCCAATCTGCGTGTGCAGTTGGCACCAAATAGAAATAAAAACCAGATTTACAAAGACAATAGCTTAATGTTCCTACCTTCTTCGGATTCCACCAGCATCCCTACAAGCCAAAAGAATCAGACGCAGACTCTCATCTGATCAGCACTACAAGATACTACCTTTCCTCCCTTTGCTGATCGATAAAGTCTGCGCATTTTCGCCTGACTGCGGATATGAGATGGACCGGACTTGCCCCCAATTGATAAAGCTAAATATTTATCTTATAACATTCACTATATATGGGTAAGAGACTCAGTACGCAATTGGCGTATGGGGTACCGTAAGGGTACGCACTTAGCGTAACAGACGCTTAGCTGTGGTCGAGACGCACATGCGGCACGCTCGCTCACAGCTTAACGCTTGGTGTCGAGCACGCTATAGGCGGCCGACTATTGTAATGCTACGCTACCAGCGTAGCGGACGCTCGTGACCACGAGGGGAACACGAGCGGCGCAGACGCTCACGTTATGACACTCAGTAAACCTTGTATGCAACTCAATGAAAGGCTGAGCCTATACTGTAAACCTTGGTTTTGTAATGTGAGCACAATGCAATGCTAATTAACCTCTATTGTATGAAAGCCTCTTGAGCGATTGAGACGCTCTGAATACTCTCTGCAATGTAATAAACACACAATACCTTGCTAAGGCTCCAAAACCTTTACTAACGAGATTTAGTTACATCAAAAGGGGAAACACAGTTAACATCTTATACTCTACAGGCTAACATCAATATCTAACAGAATAACTACACATAAATATACAATAGCGGCACAATCACTAATAATAACATACAATGAGAGAGAGAGAGAGAGAGAGAGAGAGAACGTGGCCTAATACAGTCAGAGAATAAGGTTGGTCGCAGAGAGTACTTACACACTGGGAATGAATCGCAGGCGCAATCTGGTTACCAGCTCCTGGTTAGTCAATGATGAAAACCGTTGTGGGGAGAGACCTGAGCTGCTCCAGGCTGGCTGTTTATATATACACTACATACAGTACACTACAAAGGGCCCTACCATCTCATTGTTCATTGGACACAGGAATCTGTCTTCATATTACAACAAAAGGTCATAGGTTTGTTTGAACAGGTGGGCTGTGACTATTTCAGACTGCTCAGGTGGGAGGGAATCTCAGGATTTCCAACACATGGACAATGAATAAATGTCCAGAAACTACTTATAGACATAACTATATGCAGGAGCGATTAATCTTTACCTAACCAGCACCGGATTGTTTCTAATAAAATGTTCTTTAGTTAGGTACCAAACACCACTGCTCAAATCCTATCTGACCCTTCGTATCATGCAAAGAGGAATTCCTCTGTCCAGGGACCAGTCACAATAAACAAACTTTCAGTTATTATTAAGGGGAACATTATCTATAAAACATACTATTTGGATTTACTATGTAACGATTGAGTCGCCCGCTAGACGCACACAAACTCTACCGTAAATGCACATAACATGCGCTCGAGCGCATGGCCGAGGAGGCGCCGTCACGCAACTGCGAATATGTGCACGCACGGGAGAGAATGTGTACGTGCAGCGGCACACGCATGGGGTGGATATATGGCAACGTGTAGCATGATATTTTTCCGACTTTGACAACGTCAAAGGGGACTCCCGTAGAGGCTATTATCCATATCACCGCCTGCCAAAAGTCCTGTACCACCGGACAAGCCCACAATAGATGCCAGAAGGTACCATTCGGAGAGGCGCACTTCAGGCACCTACAGTCACTCCATCCCCCTATACTGACAAGACGGGTGGGAGTAATGTAGACTCGGTGTAATATAAACAAATGTATCTGTTGAAAACGAGCCGAGGTGGTAGCGGTACGTGAGGTCCCCAAGGCCTCCTCCCATATATCTAGGGAAACCGGTCCCAAATCAGCTTCCCATTTAGTTTAAGGTGTGAGAGATTGTCAGAATGATGGGCACTGAGCAGAGCGGAGTAGAGAGCAGGAACAGTCCCGGAGCCTAGGGTATCAGCCAGGTGCAGGTGAACCGCTGACTTCCGAAGGAGAGGTGGAGCAGCACTAAACTGAGACGCGCATGCGTGGAGAAGCTGAATATATTTATAATAATAGGACGTGGGTATATTAAACTCAATCTGCAGTTGTCCAAAATAAATAAATGTGCCCGAGGAGTACAAATGATTGAGGGAACAAACACCCCAGCATCCCCACACCGATCCCATTTGTAGGGAAGTGAAATGAGTAAGAGCACGAGTGTGCATCAATGGGGTGTCAGGATCCCATCCCTCCCCCCCAACATAGAATGTACCTGCCTCCATACCATTATCGCTTGTTTAACCAACGGCATCTTAAGGAGTGCAACATTATCACTAAGTAGGAGCTGCAGGGGTGACAAATTGATTTTAAATGCTAGTAATACAGTAGAGACTAATAAATCCCCAGACGAGTCAGAAACCCAAGGAATTAGATGGAATAACTGAGCTGCTAAGTAATAGAATCTAATTTTAGGAAGGGCCAGACCACCCGAGTACCGAGGTCTAGTTAGAATATCTAATTTAATCCGGGCTCTACGGTTGGACCAAACCAGTGATGACAAGAGACCATCTATGATACCAAATAATCTCTGGGGGAGATAGACAGGGGAATGTTGGAGGACATACAGCATTTTAGGTAACACAACCATTTTAATGAGGTTTATCCTACCCGTAACAGTAAGTGGCAGTTTACTCCACACCCTAACACGAGACCGTAGATAGTCCATTTGTGGACGAATATTCAGATCAATAAATTGCGAGGACCGGTTGGTAACCCATACCCCCAGGTATTTAAAAGAGTCCACCCAGCGAAGTGGCAGGTCCCCGGGAGGGCAGACAGGACAGTGGCCTCTAAGCGGAAGGACACAGGACTTGTCCCAATTAATGGACAAACCAGAGAATCCCCAAAAGTGTCAATTACTTCCAAGATATGAGGCATAGTGGTAAAGTAATCAGATACAAACAACAGAATATCATCTGCATAAAGAGCAATTTTGTCTGTCTTGCCACCCAACCGGAAGCCCACCACCCGCGAGGAGGATCTAACAATACAGGCCAAAGGCTCAATGGCCAAAGCAAAGAGGATCGGGGACAACGGACAACCCCGTCTCGTCCCTCTCTGTAGAGAGAAAGTGGAGGATATGTGGCCGTTAACAGAAACCCTAACCTTGGGTGCAGAATAAAGCAGCTGGACCCATTTTTTAAATATAGGTCCAATACCAAATCGGTCCAATGTCCCCCACAAAAAGCCCCACTCCACTGAATCAAATGCCTTAGCAGCATGCAGGGAAACTATAGCTGAGGAGCGGGACCCCTCGTGAGGGGCCTGGAGGTGTGTATAGAGTCTACGTAGATTGGGTAAAGTAGACTGGCCCGGCATGAACCCTGATTGGTCCTCATGAATCAGTTGTAGAATCACAGCGCTGAGCCTTGTCGCCAGTATTTTAGCTAAAATCTTAACGTCAGTTGTTAACAAGGAAATTGGACGATAAGATTCGACTCGTGTTGGGTCTTTATCCGGCTTAAGGAGAACTATAATTAGGGCCTCTGCCATAGAGTCAGGCAACCTACCCTGCACAAATAAATTATTACATATATCAAGAAGTTTAGGGCCATAAAAAGTGCTTTTTATAAAGTTCCAGGGGCATTCCATCAAGACCCGGAGTTTTCCCTCCAGGAAAAGAGTTAACTGCGGATTCCACCTCAGTCAGCATTAAGGGGAAGTCCAAAAATGTTATAGCGTCCTGGGACAGCGTGAGTAATGGAATATCAGCTAAATACATCTCTATTTCCGTCGCAGTGTGAGTAAGCCTAGAACTATACAGCCATCTATAGTAATCTACAAAGTCCCCTACAATATCGGGAGTATTAAAATGAGTCACATTATCATTGGTACAAATTGCAGGCACCGTATTAGATGCCCTGTCCGCACCCGCCAATGTTGCCATAAAGCTACCAGGTCTGTCACCCGTTGCATAGTACGTGTGTTGAGCATAAAGTAGACGGTACTAAAGGCCCATACACACTTGACGATAAAATGAGCGACGTCGTTCATTTCAGCCCTCATCAACGACGTCGCTCATTATATCGTCAAGTGTGTATTAGAGATGAGCGGGTTCGGTTCCTCGGAATCCGAACCCGCCCGAACTTCATGTTTTTTTACACGGGTCCGAGCGACTCGGATCTTCCCGCCTTGCTCGGTTAACCCGAGCGCGCCCGAACGTCATCATGACGCTGTCGGATTCTCGCGAGGCTCGGATTCTATCGCGAGACTCGGATTCTATATAAGGAGCCGCGCGTCGCCGCCATTTTCACACGTGCATTGAGATTGATAGGGAGAGGACGTGGCTGGCGTCCTCTTCATTTAGATTAGAAGAGAGAGAGTGAGATTGAGACAGAGACACTTGATTTACTGGAGCTTAGGAGTACTAGAGAGTGCAGAGTTTACTAGTGACTGACCACTGACCAGTGACCACCAGTGCAGTTTTATTTAATAGAATCCGTTCTCTGCCTGAAAAAAACGATACACAGTGACTCAGTCACATACCATATCTGTGCTCAGCCCAGTGTGCTGCATCATCTATGTATAATATCTGACTGTGCTCACACAGCTTAATTGTGGGGGAGACTGGGGAGCAGTTATAGGTTATAGCAGGAGCCAGGAGTACATACATATTATTAAAATTAAACAGTGCACACTTTTGCTGCAGGCAGGAGTGCCACTGCCAGTGTGACTGACCAGTGACCTGACCACACTGACCACCAGTATAGTATACTATATTGTGATTGCCTGAAAAAGTTAAACACTCGTCGTGTGACGTGTGGTGTTTTTTTTTTTATTCTATAAAAAACTCATTCTGCTGACAGACAGTGTCCAGCAGGTCCGTCATTATATAATATATACCTGTCCGGCTGCAGTAGTGATATATATATATTTTTTATATCATTATTTATCATCCAGTCGCAGCAGACACAGTACGGTAGTTCACGGCTGTAGCTACCTCTGTGTCGGCACTCGGCAGTCCATCCATAATTGTATACCACCTACCCGTGGTTTTTTTTTCTTTCTTCTTTATACATACTACATCTCATTATCAACCAGTCTATATTAGCAGCAGACACAGTACAGTACGGTAGTCCACGGCTGTAGCTACCTCTGTGTCGGCACTTGGCAGTCCATCCATAATTGTATACCACCTACCCGTGGTTTTTTTTTCTTTCTTCTTTATACATACTACATCTCATTATCAACCAGTCTATATTAGCAGCAGACACAGTACAGTACGGTAGTCCACGGCTGTAGCTACCTCTGTGTCGGCACTTGGCAGTCCATCCATAATTGTATACCACCTACCCGTGGTTTTTTTTTTCTTTCTTCTTTATACATACTACATCTCATTATCAACCAGTCTATATTAGCAGCAGACACAGTACAGTACGGTAGTCCACGGCTGTAGCTACCTCAGTGTCGGGACTTGGCAGTCCATCCATAATTGTATACCACCTACCCGTGGTTTTTTTTTCTTTCTTCTTTATACATACTACATCTCATTATCAACCAGTCTATATTAGCAGCAGACACAGTACAGTACGGTAGTCCACGGCTGTAGCTACCTCTGTGTCGGCACTTGGCAGTCCATCCATAATTGTATACCACCTACCCGTGGTTTTTTTTTCTTTCTTCTTTATACATACTACATCTCATTATCAACCAGTCTATATTAGCAGCAGACACAGTACAGTACGGTAGTCCACGGCTGTAGCTACCTCTGTGTCGGCACTCGGCAGTCCATCCATAATTGTATACCACCTACCCGTGGGTTTTTTTTCTTTCTTCTTTATACATACATACTACATCTCATTATCATCCAGTCTATATTAGCAGCAGACACAGTACAGTACGGTAGTCCACGGCTGTAGCTACCTCTGTGTCGGCACTCGGCAGTCCATCCATAATTGTATACCACCTACCCGTGGTTTTTTTTTTCTTTCTTCTTTATACATACTACATCTCATTATCATCCAGTCTATATTAGCAGCAGACACAGTACAGTACGGTAGTCCACGGCTGTAGCTACCTCTGTGTCGGCACTCGGCAGTCCATCCATAATTGTATACCACCTACCCGTGGTTTTTTTTTCTTTCTTCTTTATACATACATACTACATCTCATTATCATCCAGTCTATATTAGCAGCAGACACAGTACAGTACGGTAGTCCACGGCTGTAGCTACCTCTGTGTCGGCACTCGGCTGTCCGTCCATAATTGTATACCACCTACCCGTGTTTTTTTTTCTTTCTTCTTTATACATACTACATCTCATTATCAACCAGTCTATATTAGCAGCAGACACAGTACAGTACGGTAGTCCACAGCTGTAGCTACCTCTGTGTCGGCACTTGGCAGTCCATCCATAATTGTATACCACCTACCCGTGGTTTTTTTTCTTTCTTCTTTATACATACTACATCTCATTATCAACCAGTCTATATTAGCAGCAGACACAGTACAGTACGGTAGTCCACGGCTGTAGCTACCTCTGTGTCGGCACTCGGCTGTCCGTCCATAATTGTATACCACCTACCCGTGGTTTTTTTTTTCTTTCTTCTTTATACATACTACATCTCATTATCAACCAGTCTATATTAGCAGCAGACACAGTACAGTACAGTAGTCCACGGCTGTAGCTACCTCTGTGTCGGCACTTGGCAGTCCATCCATAATTGTATACCACCTACCCGTGGTTTTTTTTTCTTTCTTCTTTATACATACTACATCTCATTATCAACCAGTCTATATTAGCAGCAGACACAGTACAGTACGGTAGTCCACGGCTGTAGCTACCTCTGTGTCGGCACTCGGCAGTCCGTCCATAATTGTATACCACCTACCCGTGGTTTTTTTTTCTTTCTTCTTTATACATACTACATCTCATTATCAACCAGTCTATATTAGCAGCAGACACAGTACAGTACGGTAGTCCACGGCTGTAGCTACCTCTGTGTCGGCACTCGGCAGTCCGTCCATAATTGTATACCACCTACCCGTGGTTTTTTTTTCTTTCTTCTTTATACATACATACTACATCTCATTATCATCCAGTCTATATTAGCAGCAGACACAGTACAGTACGATAGTCCACGGCTGTAGCTACCTCTGTGTCGGCACTCGGCAGTCCATTCATAATTGTATACTAGTATCCATCCATCTCCATTGTTTACCTGAGGTGCCTTTTAGTTGTGCCTATTAAAATATGGAGAACAAAAATGTTGAGGTTCCAAAATTAGGGAAAGATCAAGATCCACTTCCACCTCGTGCTGAAGTTGCTGCCACTAGTCATGGCCGAGACGATGAAATGCCAGCAACGTCGTCTGCCAAGGCCGATGCCCAATGTCATAGTACAGAGCATGTCAAATCCAAAACACCAAATATCAGTAAAAAAAGGACTCCAAAACCTAAAATAAAATTGTCGGAGGAGAAGCGTAAACTTGCCAATATGCCATTTACCACACGGAGTGGCAAGGAACGGCTGAGGCCCTGGCCTATGTTCATGGCTAGTGGTTCAGCTTCACATGAGGATGGAGGCACTCAGCCTCTCGCTAGAAAAATGAAAAGACTCAAGCTGGCAAAAGCAGTAGCACCGCAAAGAACTGTGCGTTCTTCGAAATCCCAAATCCACAAGGAGAGTCCAATTGTGTCGGTTGCGATGCCTGACCTTCCCAACACTGGACGTGAAGAGCATGCGCCTTCCACCATTTGCACGCCCCCTGCAAGTGCTGGAAGGAGCACCCGCAGTCCAGTTCCTGATAGTCAGATTGAAGATGTCAGTGTTGAAGTACACCAGGATGAGGAGGATATGGGTGTTGCTGGCGCTGGGGAGGAAATTGACCAGGAGGATTCTGATGGTGAGGTGGTTTGTTTAAGTCAGGCACCCGGGGAGACACCTGTTGTCCGTGGGAGGAATATGGCCGTTGACATGCCTGGTGAAAATACCAAAAAAATCAGCTCTTCGGTGTGGAACTATTTCAACAGAAATGCGGACAACAGGTGTCAAGCCGTGTGTTCCCTTTGTCAAGCTGTAATAAGTAGGGGTAAGGACGTTAACCACCTCGGAACATCCTCCCTTATACGTCACCTGCAGCGCATTCATAATAAGTCAGTGACAAGTTCAAAAACTTTGGGTGACAGCGGAAGCAGTCCACTGACCAGTAAATCCCTTCCTCTTGTAACCAAGCTCACGCAAACCACCCCACCAACTCCCTCAGTGTCAATTTCCTCCTTCCCCAGGAATGCCAATAGTCCTGCAGGCCATGTCACTGGCAATTCTGACGAGTCCTCTCCTGCCTGGGATTCCTCCTATGCATCCTTGCGTGTAACGCCTACTGCTGCTGGCGCTGCTGTTGTTGCTGCTGGGAGTCGATGGTCATCCCAGAGGGGAAGTCGTAAGCCCACTTGTACTACTTCCAGTAAGCAATTGACTGTTCAACAGTCCTTTGCGAGGAAGATGAAATATCACAGCAGTCATCCTGCTGCAAAGCGGATAACTGAGGCCTTGACAACTATGTTGGTGTTAGACGTGCGTCCGGTATCCGCCGTTAGTTCACAGGGAACTAGACAATTTATTGAGGCAGTGTGCCCCCGTTACCAAATACCATCTAGGTTCCACTTCTCTAGGCAGGCGATACCGAAAATGTACACGGACCTCAGAAAAAGACTCACCAGTGTCCTAAAAAATGCAGCTGGACCCAATGTCCACTTAACCACGGACATGTGGACAAGTGGAGCAGGGCAGGGTCAGGACTATATGACTGTGACAGCCCACTGGGTAGATGTATGGACTCCCGCCGCAAGAACAGCAGCGGCGGCACCAGTAGCAGCATCTCGCAAACGCCAACTCTTTCCTAGGCAGGCTACGCTTTGTATCACCGTTTTCCAGAATACGCACACAGCTGAAAACCTCTTACGGCAACTGAGGAAGATCATCGCGGAATGGCTTACCCCAATTGGACTCTCCTGTGGATTTGTGGCATCGGACAACGCCAGCAATATTGTGTGTGCATTAAATATGGGCAAATTCCAGCATGTCCCATGTTTTGCACATACCTTGAATTTGGTGGTGCAGAATTTTTTAAAAAATGACAGGGGCGTGCAAGAGATGCTGTCGGTGGCCAGAAGAATTGCGGGACACTTTCGGCGTACAGGCACCACGTACAGAAGACTGGAGCACCACCAAAAACTACTGAACCTGCCCTGCCATCATCTGAAGCAAGAAGTGGTAACGAGGTGGAATTCAACCCTCTATATGCTTCAGAGGTTGGAGGAGCAGCAAAAGGCCATTCAAGCCTATACAATTGAGCACGATATAGGAGGTGGAATGCACCTGTCTCAAGCGCAGTGGAGAATGATTTCAACGTTGTGCAAGGTTCTGATGCCCTTTGAACTTGCCACACGTGAAGTCAGTTCAGACACTGCCAGCCTGAGTCAGGTCATTCCCCTCATCAGGCTTTTGCAGAAGAAGCTGGAGACATTGAAGGAGGAGCTAACACGGAGCGATTCCGCTAGGCATGTGGGACTTGTGGATGGAGCCCTTAATTCGCTTAACAAGGATTCACGGGTGGTCAATCTGTTGAAATCAGAGCACTACATTTTGGCCACCGTGCTCGATCCTAGATTTAAAGCCTACCTTGGATCTCTCTTTCCGGCAGACACAAGTCTGCTGGGGTTGAAAGACCTGCTGGTGAGAAAATTGTCAAGTCAAGCGGAACGCGACCTGTCAACATCTCCTCCTTCACATTCTCCCGCAACTGGGGGTGCGAGGAAAAGGCTCAGAATTCCGAGCCCACCCGCTGGCGGTGATGCAGGGCAGTCTGGAGCGACTGCTGATGCTGACATCTGGTCCGGACTGAAGGACCTGACAACGATTACGGACATGTCGTCTACTGTCACTGCATATGATTCTCTCAACATTGAAAGAATGGTGGAGGATTATATGAGTGACCGCATCCAAGTAGGCACGTCACACAGTCCGTACTTATACTGGCAGGAAAAAGAGGCAATTTGGAGGCCCTTGCACAAACTGGCTTTATTCTACCTAAGTTGCCCTCCCACAAGTGTGTACTCCGAAAGAGTGTTTAGTGCCGCCGCTCACCTTGTCAGCAATCGGCGTACGAGGTTACATCCAGAAAATGTGGAGAAGATGATGTTCATTAAAATGAATTATAATCAATTCCTCCGCGGAGACATTGACCAGCAGCAATTGCCTCCACAAAGTACACAGGGAGCTGAGATGGTGGATTCCAGTGGGGACGAATTGATAATCTGTGAGGAGGGGGATGTACACGGTGATATATCGGAGGATGATGATGAGGTGGACATCTTGCCTCTGTAGAGCCAGTTTGTGCAAGGAGAGATTAATTGCTTCTTTTTTGGGGGGGGTCCAAACCAACCCGTCATATCAGTCACAGTCGTGTGGCAGACCCTGTCACTGAAATGATGGGTTGGTTAAAGTGTGCATGTCCTGTTTATACAACATAAGGGTGGGTGGGAGGGCCCAAGGACAATTCCATCTTGCACCTCTTTTTTCTTTTATTTTTCTTTGCGTCATGTGCTGTTTGGGGAGGGTTTTTTGGAAGGGCCATCCTGCGTGACACTGCAGTGCCACTCCTAGATGGGCCCGGTGTTTGTGTCGGCCACTAGGGTCGCTTATCTTACTCACACAGCTACCTCATTGCGCCTCTTTTTTTCTTTGCGTCATGTGCTGTTTGGGGAGGGTTTTTTGGAAGGGACATCCTGCGTGACACTGCAGTGCCACTCCTAGATGGGCCCGGTGTTTGTGTCGGCCACAAGGGTCGCTTATCTTACTCACACAGTCAGCTACCTCATTGCGCCTCTTTTTTTCTTTGCGTCATGTGCTGTTTGGGGAGGGTTTTTTGGAAGGGCCATCCTGCGTGACACTGCAGTGCCACTCCTAGATGGGCCCGGTGTTTGTGTCGGCCACTAGGGTCGCTTATCTTACTCACACAGTCAGCTACCTCATTGCGCCTCTTTTTTTCTTTGCGTCATGTGCTGTTTGGGGAGGGTTTTTTGGAAGGGACATCCTGCGTGACACTGCAGTGCCACTCCTAGATGGGCCCGGTGTTTGTGTCGGCCACTAGGGTCGCTTATCTTACTCACACAGTCAGCTACCTCATTGCGCCTCTTTTTTTCTTTGCGTCATGTGCTGTTTGGGGAGGGTTTTTTGGAAGGGACATCCTGCGTGACACTGCAGTGCCACTCCTAGATGGGCCCGGTGTTTGTGTCGGCCACTAGGGTCGCTTATCTTACTCACACAGTCAGCTACCTCATTGCGCCTCTTTTTTTCTTTGCGTCATGTGCTGTTTGGGGAGGGTTTTTTGGAAGGGACATCCTGTGTGACACTGCAGTGCCACTCCTAGATGGGCCCGGTGTTTGTGTCGGCCACTAGGGTCGCTAATCTTACTCACACAGCTACCTCATTGCGCCTCTTTTTTTCTTTGCGTCATGTGCTGTTTGGGGAGGGTTTTTTGGAAGGGACATCCTGCGTGACACTGCAGTGCCACTCCTGGATGGGCCCGGTGTTTGTGTCGGCCACTAGGGTTGCTTATCTTACTCACACAGCGACCTCGGTGCAAATTTTAGGACTAAAAATAATATTGTGAGGTGTGAGGTATTCAGAATAGACTGAAAATGAGTGGAAATTATGGTTTTTGAGGTTAATAATACTTTGGGATCAAAATGACCCCCAAATTCTATGATTTAAGCTGTTTTTTAGGGTTTTTTGAAAAAAACACCCGAATCCAAAACACACCCAAATCCGACAAAAAAAATTCGGTGAGGTTTTGCCAAAACGCGGTCGAACCCAAAACACGGCCGCGGAACCAAACCCAAAACCAAAACACAAAACCCGAAAAATTTCAGGCGCTCATCTCTAGTGTGTATGCATCCGACGACCACCAATGCGCGGCCCCGCCGGACGTTAACGACCCTCGCTTATCTGTGGAGCATGTATGCTCATTTTCCACTATGGTCGTTACCGACCAGAGACGTCGTTGAATGTGTATGGTGTGAACGACCAACGACCAAGCCACTGTTCACCAGCCCTGTTCCCAGCTCATTATTTTAATAAACTGTTCAGCTTGGATGCTTCAACGATGAATGGTCTTTGGTCGTTGGTCTTTGGTCGTTGGTCTTTGATCGTTGGTAGTGTGTATGCTCATGTCGTTTGCTCAGCTGTTCAAGGGAAGTTCAAGGGAAGTCGTTAATGACGGTCGTTAACGACGTGTGCATCGTCAAGTGTGTATGGGCCTTAAGCCTTATCAGCCAAGCAATCACGCCATTCAGGCTGCGCAAGTAGCCACCTCTCCCTCGTAGTATCAAGACCATCAGCAATATACTGAAGCTCCAGCCTCCTACATCCTACCTCAAGGTCACGCTCACCCTGGGCATAACCAGATTTCAAGACAGCCACTGTTTTGAGCAGGGTGCCACGGACATATGCCTTAAAGGCATCCCGTAAAACTGTGTCAGACACCGAGCCCTGATTTTCCAGCAAAAAAGCCTCCCACATCTCCACCAACTCCGCACCGGTGCCCATCTGAGTCAGCCAAAATGAATTAAACCTGCAAAACAGTGCCCCCCTAACATCTCCCATGTTCAAACAGAGAATTACCGGGGAATGATCTGATATGCCCCTGGTAGCATACTGAACAGCAACCAACCTTGGCAGCAAGTTTTAGAGGTGAGGGCCAAATCTATCCTGGAGAAGGATGAGTAGGCAGGAGAAAAGCATGTATACTGTCGTATGCCAGGATGGCGGGCCCTCCACGCATCGACCAAGCCCAGACTGTCCACCAGCAGCGCAAAGTCCCTCCTGCGCACCACAGGAGCAGCAGGGGACTGTCTAGTTCTATCTAAAGCATGGTCGATGACGTTATTAAAGTCACCAAGACAGACTATAGCAATATTTGTATATAGCGTAATAAACTCGGCTGCCTTTCTGAGAACCTCCGGGGAATAAGGGGGTGGTATATAAACAGCCAGGATAAGCAAAGACATAGGGGTATATTTACTAAGGTCCCGATTTTGACCGAGATTATGTTTTTTCTTCAAAGTGTCATCTCGGGAATTTACTAAACTCAAATCACGGCAGTGAAGAGTGCATTCGTATTTTTATTACGGCTGTGTAGTAAAAGTACGAATGAATACACCATCGGTCAAACGCGGCTGATTAGATATAGAACTCGGTCATTTACTAAGCATTCGTATTTGTATTTTATACCGTGAAAATGGATTTGCGGTCGTAATATTTTACTATTCGTACAAAAAGCCTAAAAAAAAGTAGATCTGCTTTTGAGAAGCGTGTTTACATGTGTTGTCAATTATACATTACTCACACCTGTCGTTTTTGACCTTTAAAAGGGGCCCCAACACATTTCTTAACACTCTCAATCTGAAATGGCTGCTACTGTGTGTAGTACTGCTGTCTTGTTTGCTGGGGGATACCTGACACTGCTCCATGAGGCTACAATAAACCCAGGCCAGGAAAAACAACAGGGTCAGCAGGTTGTACATGTTCCGCGTAGGCTGGCCATGCCTTTATTTTTTATTGGCCGTTTAAACTAAAACTAACTTGCAGATGACCATGTTATACAGATGCTCAGACTAAATGTTATAACTTATTTCACTCTGTATGATCTGGTCAAACTGACCCTAGACCCTGAGACAGCACGCTCTCGCCCTGTCTCAGGCCTGCACAAACTCCTTCCTATGTTGCACTTTATGGCTACTGGCAGCTTCCAGCCTGTGAGTTGCAAAGTAATTAGTATTTCACAGGCCACCTTCTAGAAATATGTAATTCTGGTGATTGAAAACATATATACACGTCAACGTCTAAGTGTTGCTTCTGTAATGTAATTTCACTCAATTTGGACTTGCTTACAGGTCATGACACTCACCTTTATTTTTTGATGGGCCACTCAGGTTTTGGATGTCTTGGCTGGCTACATAGATGCGTCTCTCAGCTTCCCTACCCAGGAGTCGCAATGGCCTGCAGTCAGGGTAGCTTTATGTGATCTTGCGGCCATGGCCAATGTGCTGGGTGTCATAGATTAGACATACGGTGAGCTGAGGACACCTAGGGGCAGGCAATATCTTTAAACCAATACTCATCTGGCCCTAGACACTAATGTGTTTGTTTTTTTGGAAGCTAATTAAGCCATACACATATTTGGTGTTAACAATTTATTTTAAACAACATACCAATTTAGGCATAACACAGATTTTAAATAATAAAATGGCCACCATATTCTGGCCAGTCAATATTATTTTTTTCATTTTTGGGTGCTGGGTGCAGAGGATTGTGGTGGCTCGTGGGTGCGGCTTCGACTTGAACGTCGAACTGGGGATTGAACTGGGGTTTGGCTTGGGGTTGTTGTCCCTGAGCTTGAGGTCACATGGTGTGGGCCCAACACACTTAGATTTTGGCTTAGAATATTTAAACTTGCCGTAAGCTGTGTATAAGCGGCAGTGTTGTTGCCAATCATTCGAGACAGATTGTCATTGATTAATTGGTTATGCTGGATCATCTGTATTAGTGTTTGCTGCTGCCGCTGTTGATCATCCAAGATGCGCTGAAGGTTAGCCTGCATTTGGGTGTTGTCTGCCCTCATCTGCTCCATAGTGTTCGCTATTTGGCCCACCTGCACTATGAGTCTGCCTGAGTTGCGACTCACTCTTGGCAAATGATGGGGCAGACTTGACAGGTATTGTGTTTGGGTGGTGAGGCATGCGTAGTGTTGTGCCTGTTGTGCGGCCCAACCTGACCAAAACTCTTGGTCCATTTGTGTTGGCCCTGGTGTGGTGCTCATTTGGGGGCTTTGGGATGATTGAGGTGGTTGGGGTATGTCCTGAGGCATGTTTGCCTGTGTTGGATCGATGGGCTGCAGGTGGAGTGTAAAGGTCTCCTGGGCACGGTCCTGCTGGACGTCGTCGCTCATGATGGCTGGGTCTGTATGGGGTTGAACACAGGCAATATTTAGTACATATGTCGCATTGGTCTTACAATAGTTTTTCATCAACATGCATTACTTCATAATATTAATGTAATTGCTAAATCGATTATTGAATAAACTTAACTATGTTGGTCACCTTTTTTTTAAATTCAATGTTTTTTATTGAAGTTTTTCAATTTTGCTTTAACACTTCACACAAACAACACACATAAAACTACCACACACAATATGTGCAGGAACAAGGGTACATGTATACAGCATATAATACGTCCAATAGGTATTACTTCTCATACCTCTTATAATCGCAGAGCAACGGTGTCCTAGGCCAACACATCCTAAACATAACACTTCCATTATATTCATATGTACAACAGAATTGGCACATTATGTTACATATATCATAGCAGGGCAAGACCGGCCGCGGGGGTGTCCCCCTCCCACAGAGCCCTATACCGATACACGGGAAGGAATCCAGATCTACTCATTCTCTATCCTTGTAATATTTAGAGTCCAACCACCTGCCCCATATTGTGGACCATTTCCTCTCCACTTTCCTAGCCAGAAACACAAATTTTTCGTGCGCTATTGTTTCGTTGACCAGGGATATCCATGCCCCAGATGCCGGGGCCTCACTAGCCAGCCATAGCCGGGCAATACAAACCCTAGCTAAGGCGCATAAATTAATAACATATCGCCTACTAGACGGATCTAAAACTTCCTCATCCACAATCAGCAGTGTACAGAGCGCAGGAGTACATACGAAGGATGGGATACCTGTATCACACAGGATACGTATAACAGCCGTCCAAAACAAAGACACGGCAGGGCATAACCACAGTAGATGCCAAAAATCTGCATCCACAGCTCCACACCTAGGGCATTGCGAGCTGTGGGAACCCCCAATATGCGCTAATCTCACCGGGGTCATATACACCCTGTGCAGAATGTATAGTTGTACTTGCTGGTATCTAACAGAGGAAGTGGAGATCCGGTGGGCTCCCACAGCAGTATTCCATGCATCGTCCGATAGCATACCCACATCTGCCTCCCATCTACCCCGAAGAGCCGTAAGAGGGTCATTGTGATGCATTTGCAGGATACGACCATATATCCTAGAGACTAAATGTCCCGAATCTAGCGTTTGCAACATTAATTTAACCGGGGAGTCAGCCAGGACTGGAGGGCCATTTGGGAACTGGGCTGCCAGCGCGTGTCTTAACTGTAGGAAATGAAAGAAGAACCTTGAGGGGATGTTGTGTGCGTGCTGAAGTTGTTGGAATGAGTTAAGAGTCCCATCACTGTATAAATGGCCCAAGGATGATACTCCCCATTTTCCCCAAACTTTCTGGTCCTGAAGATGACACAGTTCTGGCAACCCATATATGTTATCCAGTGGGGTATCAGGATCAATGCCATGACCCCGCATCACAGAGTGCACCATTTTCCATATTAGTAGGGATTGCTTAATAAGTGGTAATGTGGACATTTTAACGCTACCACAAAGAAGTAGTTGCAGTGGGGAGCCCCCCGGATAATCATGATGCAACATCAGCGAGTGCACAGCCATGGCATCGAGGTCACCAACCCACTCCCAGACATGCGCCAGTTGTGCCGCATAATAGTAGAAACGGACGTTGGGGAGGGCCAGACCCCCCATTTCTCGTGATCTGGTCATGGTATCTAGTCTTAAACGTGCTCGTTTACTGGCCCATACCAGGGAGGAAAGCAACCCATCTATTTGTTTGAAAACCTTCTGTGGAATATAGACAGGAGATTGTTGCAAGACATAGAGAAGTTTGGGCTGGAAGACCATTTTAACCATATTAACCCTCCCCGTGACCGTCAAAGGCAACTTACCCCACGTCTGCACTCGGCCGCTGAGATACATTATTTGAGGGGTAATATTAAGAGGAGAAAATTTTTGAGGATCATTAGACACCCAGATACCCAAATATTTGAAGGATTCCACCCACCTTAATGGAAGAGCCACCAACGGGGAGGCAGGGACTTCGCCTCTAAGTGGGATAATAAAGGATTTCTCCCAGTTAATCAGGAGACCAGAGTATCGCCCGAACTCAACAATAATTTCCAAGATCCTAGGCATAGACTCAGCATAGCGATCCACAAACATCAGAACGTCATCAGCATATAGGGCCACCCTGTCCTCCCGAGCGCCCACTTTAAGTCAATAGATCCCCGCATCAGCCCTCAGAAGACACGCAAGGGGCTCGATGGCCATAGCAAACAGGGTAGGGGACAAGGGACAACCCTGTCGCGTGCCTCTAGATAAGGGAAAAGAGTGAGATACGAAACCATTAACCGCCACCCTTGCCGAAGGAGACGAATACATCAGCCGAACATATTTAATAAAATTCGGGCCAATACCAAATCTACGCATAACTTCCCATAAATATTCCCACTCCACAGAGTCAAAAGCCTTAGCGGCATCCAATGACACGACTATGGAGGAGGAAGGGTCCGCACGTGGGATTTGTAGGTGGGTAAACAGACGTCTGAGATTAATAGAGGTCGATTTATTGGGCATAAAGCCCGTCTGATCCAGGTGTATAATGTGAGAAATAACTGTATTTAATCTGCTAGCCAGCACCTTAGCCAAAATTTTAATGTCAGTAGGTAGGAGGGATATAGGGCGGCAGGACTCCTCTTTCCTGAGATCCTTATCAGGCTTAGGGAGAACCACAATCACTGCCTCCGCCATAGACGGGGGAAGAGACTCCTGTGTAAAAATCTGGCCATATAACTCAAGTAGGTGCGGGACAAAAAAATCCAGGTTATGCTTATAGACCTCAGAGGGTATTCCATCCAAGCCCGGGGCTTTACCACTAGGGGAGGCCTCAATCGCTGCCCTAACTTCATCGGGGGAAATAGGTGCCTCCAGAAGGTCACAAGCCTCACTGGATAGGGTGGGGAAGCAGACCCCGTCTAAATAATCGTTCAATTGTGATGAGGTACAATCCTTTTTAGATTTATACAAGTGGCTACAGAAGGATACAAATTCAGCCGTCATTTGTGGAGTCTGGGTCAGGTGAACACCTTCAGCGCTCACAATCTCCACCACTACACTAGTAGGTCTGTCTCCCCGAACCAAAGAGGCCAGATATGTCCCCGGCCTGTCCCCAGTAGCGTAAAAGGTATGGGATGAGAAGAGGACTCTATGCTGAGTCTTTTCCATTAGGTAATCTCTCCATTCCCTCTGAGCCGACAGCCAGGCTGCCTTGGAGCTGTCCAAAGAATCCTGCAAGTATTGCAGCTCCGCTGCGACACTCCGGACCTCCAACTCAGCATCCCTTCTCTTATAGAAGGATTTCAAATCAGACACCCGTTTAATCAAACTCCCCCGTAAAAAGGCCTTAAATGTGTCCCATAAATTAGAGATAGCCTGGTCGGCACTATTCAGCTCAAAGAATTCCTGCCATGCGGCCACCAGATCAGAGCCGTCCCCCATGTGAACAAGCCAAAATGGGTTAAACTTCCACACAGCTTGTCCCCTATCGCAATTAAAGTCTAAATTAAAGGTTAAAGGGGAGTGGTCTGATATACCCCTAGTCTGATATCTAATATTACCAACGCGGGGAACCATGTCGCTCAAGAGGAGGGCCAGGTCAATCCTAGAGAACGAGGAGTGAGAGTGTGAAAAACACGAGTATTGTTTGAGAAAAGGATATCTCAGTCTCCACGGATCAACCAGGCCCAGCCCCGACACCACATTTGCAAAACCGGATCTCCCAGGACATGCAGCAGACGGAGACATAGAGAGCCTATCCTTTACCACATCTAGCACATTATTGAAATCCCTGAGGCAGATAACAGACATCCCAGGGGATGAGGCCATGAACCCAGCAACCTTCTTAAGAACATCGGGGGAGTATGGAGGGGGCACATAAACAGCTAGCAGGAGGATAGGGACGTAAAATAATCTACATTTCAAAAACACATATCTCCCCCAGGGGTCCGTTTGTATAGATTCCATTACAAAGGGGACGGTCCGCCTAATAAGGACCGAAACCCCACATGAAGCAGACGTGTGCATAGAGTGGTATGCCCATCCCACCCAGGGTCTCTTCAATGAAAGAATCTTACTCCCCACCAAGTGTGTTTCCATAAGGCAGACAATATCAGCGGCATAATGTTTAATCTGTCGGAGTACCAGGGACCTCTTAACTTTATCATTGAGCCCTCTCACATTCCACGATAATACCTTAAGTCCCGCCATAGTACACCAAAAGTATAATAGGTGCATCACCCCGCGGCCAGCTAGCCCCGCCACGTACAGATTCAGTAACCAGACACCGTTGCTTATATTGCACAGTAACAATCCATGTACTTTCACAACATACATTTCCCCTTAAAAACCAAATATAACCTAACATCCTCCCCCGCCCCCCTCCCCGTATACCACCCCCAACATGCAGCATACTTGGATCCCAAAACTGAGTGAGCATACCTAAAAGATAACTAAACCAAACTTTGTTGCACCATCGACCAGTGCAACTACTCCTTAATCGGGGCCAAGAATGTAATGACTCTTGGGAATGGAGAACAACTAGAAAAAAGGAAAATTAGGAGGTAGCTCCCAGCCACCAACCATTCCCCCCTCTAAAACAAAAACAGATGAGGGGGGATCATAAGGGCCCGCCCCCTAGGTCCATCTAGTACTCAAATAAAACATACTCTGATATCATGAAACCACCCAAATCAGGCCAAATATATAACAATCCCCTCCCCGCCCCCCGCACATATCCCGCAACCTATCACCTCACAGTAAATAGCACACATAAGTAACCCAAACAGGATGAGTAAAAACAAAAAAGGACGGGAGAAAGTCAGCCTCCAAAGACAGCCGGAGATTCACGGATCTGCAAGGGCACGCCTCGCCGGGAATCGTCTGTCCAGCCACACCATGGCCTCACGAGGAGTTGTGAAAAACTTTGTTTCCCCATCAGCCACCACCCGCAGCCTAGACGGGAAAAGCATGGCATATGGCAGGTCAAGTTCAAGGAGCCTCCTTTTGACAGGCAGAAACTGAGCCCTATCTTTTTGTACATCCACCGCAAAATCTGGAAATACTGATATAGGCGACCCATTCCATTTCAAAGGACCCTTGGTACGAGCCAGCCTCAACACTGTGTCCCGGTCACGGAAGTGAAGGAACTTAGCAATGAAGGTGCGGGGTGGAGCCCCCAGAGGCAGCGGGCGCATTGAAACTCTATGTTCAACAGTAAAGTATGGCGAAAAATCCTCAGATCCAAAGGCATCCCGGAGCCATTTTACGAGAAACTCTTCGGGAGCGGAGCCTTCTTCCTTCTCGGGCAGGCCAATGAAACGGACGTTACTGCGCCGCAGACGCCCCTCCATATCCGTAAGCTTTTTGCGCACGTCAGTCATCTGAGATTCCAAAGCATCAGTACGACGACCCAGCGGGCCGACAGAATCTTCAACATTGGATATACGGGTCTCCGCTTCTCCCACTCTCTCTCTCACCTGGTGAAGGTCCTGATGAATAATGGAGAGATCAGACTGCACTTGCCCGATTTTATCAGCCAGACGCACCTCGCTGGCAGTCACCGCATCCAAAACTCTCTGTAGTGCGGCATCCGGAGGGTCAGAAGAGGCAGAACTGTATGCAGGAGAAGGGGGCGATGCCTCAGATCTTGCAGTCTCCCCCCTCCGTTGCTGAGGGTCCTGGTCACGAACAAACTTATCCATCGCTCCCGCCGCCGCGCCAGTCTGGCAACCCTTCACCATTTTGGACAGCACGGTGTCGTTCCCTCCGGTCAGCAGGATATATCAAAGCAAATACAGGCAGAGGGGGGCGCCCACCCCAACACCCCACGGGCCGGGCAGCGGGTGCAAGCCAATATATAGATATGTATAAATAGCCGGCAGGACCAAGGTCTCCAGGTATAATGCAAAGTGTCCGCCTAATACAGCAGGGATGCAGGGACTGTCACCCCCAAACAGAGCCGCGGGACGCAGAGGATCAATCCCCCAGCAGCAGCCTCCAGATTTAGCAGGGAGGCTCGCACCACCGATAATGCAGGCAGGGACAGCAAGCCCGAGGATTAAAACAGGAGGGGGAAGAGGATTATATGCAGCCCAATAGCCACTCAGCCAGTGTAGTTGAGGCTCCAATGGTTAATCCCCCATACAGTATAGAAAGTGCACCACCTGCACTTGGGTCCAAGTATAGAAGGGGATATAAAATGGAAGGAGTCCAAAAAATGGCCGCCAGGGCAGGCAGCCAGCGATGTGCAAGGTGGCCACACACCCCTCCAGGCTTCACCCACGAGCAGGGGCAGACAGTGCAGTCCCGCGGGTGTAGGAGAGCCCCGGCCGTCCGCTGCGGTCAGCGGAAGACAGCGGGAGCCGCACTTCTGGTATCGCGGTCAGCACGAGCCTGCGACAGAGGAGACAATGCAGGGAGCTCCACGCAAGGCTCCCCCGGACACCACAGGAGGCTTGCTGGGCGGCAGAGGAGAGCTCTCGTCGTTCAGGTGCTCCGGACGGCCGCAGCGGGCGGCGGCGGTGATCAGGAGCCGAACTTCCGGCAGCAGCACGTGGAAGCCGTTCCCCACTCCGGCCCAGCACAGATCAGGGTCCACAGGTATTCAGGGCTCCCGGTCCTCCGGAGACAGCGGCAGGAAACTCAAACCCATTCCAGGGGGGGCAGGGGGTACTCATGCACCGATGGCCCCAGTATTAAACCCAGGGGGGGAATACAGGATATTACTGCAGGATTTAGTGGCTGGAGAGCTGCACGATGCTAGTGCTACTCCATGCCCGTCCAAGCCACGCCCCATGTTGGTCACCTTTTAGTTAAATGATGTGGCTCCAAACGTATACTACTCAGTTGTTTGGAATTTTTTAAAATTGTAGGTTTCAGAGTCATAATTACTGTTTACACTCCATGTACTCTTACAAAATTAAAGTACTACATTTTCTTTGGGATTATGAAGCTTCCTTTGGACCAACACACAAAAATCAAAAAATGTGTTGAACAATACAATCATACATTGGTCAAGGCAGTCAGTGGTCTGGCGAAAACGTTTACTAATATAGTGTTATAAAATGTACACATTAACAATGTTATTTACTTTTTTAAGGTGCCCTATGTTTAGAAGTGGAATTTTGGCCATTGTCAATGTTTTTTTTTTAGTTTTTTTGTGTGTGTTTTTTGTGTTTTATTTTGGTTGCCAATAAACATTTGCGGAAATGTGTTGATATGGGCATCCTCTAATTTGACAATTAACATCCTAAAATTACGTTAACACCATCTGCTTGTAGTTGTTTATTATTGCAAGTATGATTGGTCATTTTGAGTTTTGATTTTACAGTACTAACAGTGGTGCAGATGTATAAACCTGGAGAAGGCATAAGTAAGTGATAAACCAGTGTTAGGGTCTCCTGCCCTGTGCTGCCACGTCGTCATGGCAACCGGGAGACAAGTGCTAGTGGAGTAACCTGAGCGCAGCTGATACTCCGGTTCGGGTCTTTTGCTGTGCAGTGGTTATAGGCTCTGTGCACGGCAGGGGATCCGGTGCTGGTTTTTGTGCTCACAGTCTGTGAGGTCTGAGTGGGGCGTGGACAGCACCTGCTTTATAAGGCCTCTTTTCAGGGTAAGCAGATGCTGCTGAATCTTTGTTGGTTAGTCAGTTCATGAAAGTTAGCCAGTACTGTGTAGCTTTGTATTTGTTTGTTGCTTACTGCAAATAGGCCTGGGGATTTGGTATTACACTCTGCCAATCCAGACCTAGCAGTAAGACTGGAGTCAGTCGTTTAGCTTGCTGGGGTTCTGTTACCACTCTGTGAACTTAGCAAGTTTGCGGCTGTATTCTAAGACTTGCCTGTCTAATCCTGTCTCACTGTGCTAGGTGTCAGGGGTCAGTTTAGTGGCAGTAAGCTAAAACCTGTGCACTGCAAGTGAGAAATAGGATTGTGGAGACTCTCCTTGTGTCTATCATTCCATCTCTGACCAAGGAGTTTACTGCCACACCCGTTGGTAACCCTTTAGGGTTTTGCTGTTGCCCTTAGCAACAGCATTTCGGGTTCTCTATGTATTAAAACACAACATCTTGCTTTTTCCATCTGTGCAGTTCTAATACAAAGGAGATACCCAGTTCCTTAGCCTCTGGGCTTCTCTGTTCACTTTGTGTGTATTTTGTTACCCTATTACCTTCTGTGTACGTTATGTCATATTCCCCAGTTTGTCTGTGAGTCCATTTGTTTTGCATAACAGTTCAAACACCAGTACATTCCTGCAGACACTGGAGTGCATAACAGTTCTGACACCAGTACTTTCCTGCAGGCACTGGTGTGCATAACAACCAGTGATATGTGCAAGGTGGTAAAGGCACAAGGCAAGCAGCTCCAAAATGTACCTACACATTTTTTCAAATTTTTGTACTGCTGCCTTTATCATCTTGCACATAACAGTGTTTTTTCACTTCCTTATGCCTTCTCCTGGTTATTTAATCTACACCACTGTTTACTAAGTTTTTTTTATAAAAAAAACAAGTTACTCACCAGACAACTGTGGGGATTGTGGATCCTCACTTTGGGGGCTGGCCAAATGAGCGAGTGGTGGCACGGCAGACACTGCAGAGATGCGCCTTTGGGGTGGTGATGCTGGTGCAGGAGCATGAACACGGGGCCTCTTGGGTGGCCTTGTAGCCACAGTAACGCTGCCCTGTGATGGGCGCCTTAGTGGAGGCGGAACAGACGAAGAACCTGGGTGATAAGATCTTCATTAGAATTTTGTTTTTAAATGTGTTTGCAGAAGATGTTGTTACAGTAAAATCTTACCAGCATTCCCACCATCATCAGCTCTAGGCAGTGTTGGCTGTGGCCTGGCTGTGCTGCTTCTCTGGCGTACTGTAGAAAGAAGAAGAATGTCGATATGAACATACTCTTTGGTTGTTAAGTTTATGCGAAATTATTTTTGGGATGAAAACATATGTGGTAGCTGCTGTGACTTAAACTAAGCGATGCTTAGCCTTGAATGCATGACTACATTGGCTGTGTATACTTTCAATGCAAAACAAAATAACCATACAATACATACAGAAATGCAAATAATGGCCAATATTATACTACTTAAAACACATACGTTGTAGCTTTACACAGCCACAATATTGCATGCTCTGTTACCATTTTTTAACGCCTAAAAAAATTAGAGTAGCCACAAATATCTGCACTAAAAAAACAAAAAACCTACAAATGCATGCAAATACACATCATCAAAACAAATGATAAACCAGAACAACACAAAATAAACATACATTCATGGAAAATGGAAATATTAAAAAACATATGCATAAAACAGTCATCACACTTCATTAATAAACTCAAAATAACATTTATTTGGAAAAGCAGACAGCAGAAAATGGCCAACACAACCAGAAACATTGACAATACATAATGGCTAAAAAACCATAATTAAGAGTCACACTACACCATCCCGGCCCAACCTGTGTCTCTCCAGATGTAGTGCAACTACACATCCCAGCATGCCCACCAACACATTTGTCATTCACTAAGTTCCAAACATGATGGGACTTGTAGTTTTCCAACAGCTGGAGACCCACAGGGTGGCCAGGCCTGCACTACATCACCAACACATTTGAAAAAAAAAAAAAAAATTACCAACACAATTAGCATAAATAATTTACACACAACTAAGGACAAAGCACAAATGTTAAAAATAAAGGCAGAAATATTAAAAACTCACCATCCTGCCTTGGGCGGTCCGAATCCCGGACATGAATGGCAGAAACCACCTCAGGCGGAATCAGCGTACGCATAGGCTCCTCCCAATCTTTATAAGACGCTCGGAAGGGGTGTCCACCCCGGTTTGATTGGCAGATTTTGCCTCCTTCGCCATCTTCGCCTTCACACAGCACTTGATGTCGTAGAAGCGTTTCCGACAGGTGTCCTCGGTCCGCCTCACCACACCCTCACTGTTCACAGCAGCAACAACCTTCACCCACAGAACAGTCTTCCTGCGGGTCGACACCTTTGCTGATTTAGGGGTACATTTACTAAGCAGTGATAAGAGCGGAGAAGTGAGCCAGTGGAGAAGTTGCCCATGGCAACCAATCAGCACTGAAGTAACATCTATAATTTGCATACTATAAAATGATACAGAGCTGCTGATTGGTTGATGGGGAAATTTCTCCACTGGCTCACTTCTCCGCTCTTATCACTGCTTAGTAAATGTACCCCTTAGACCCAAACAACTGGCGATGATGCCTCATCAGCTCCCGCACCAAAGCCATATTTTCGGAGTAACTAAACTTTACATTGCGGCCCGTCTTTGTAGTGGTGCGTGGCTGCGGAGCCACAACACCATCACTATCACTATTAGTGGAAGCCGCAGCCGCAACCTCCCCCTCCTCCTCACTAACCTCCTCCCTCTCACTCACCTCCTCCACCTCACTAACCTCCTCCCTCTCACTCACCTCCTCCACCTCACTCACCTCCTCCACCTCACTCACCTCCTCCACCTCACTCACCTCCTCCACCACACTCACCTCTGACTGGGACATAATCAGAACAAACCACAAATAACACAGAGAAAATAAAACAAATAACACACTCCTCCACTACCACTACACACCACACACACACATTCACTCACTCACTCACAAACAATGACAATAGACGTAACTAAAAAAAAAAGACAAAAAAATAGACAGACTTTTAAATAACTACACAACTAGTATGACAAGACTACTTACACACACAGTAAAAGTACTCTACAATCACAAAACTCCGCCTCAAATCCTCCACAAACTCCACAAAACTCTCCAACTCCTAACACACCTTCCTCTCTCCTCTCCACTAGCTAAACCCACGAGGTGCGGCCGGTTTGGGGCGTTTTTATAGGAATGTGCACAGACACTCCTCCATCACGAATCTAACCAATCACGGACGAGTGCCAAAAACGAAACTTAGGAAAAAAACGCGCCAGTGAACGGACAAACACTGCCGTAACCGAAATGTGACGCATTCGTAACAAAATCCACAGAACACGGCCGACAAACCTCAAAATCGGCCGCATTATACCTTACAAAACCACGAATGACATCAACATCATAAAACACGAAAAACACAAATACGACAGCTTAGTAAATGAGGCGTAACAAATTCAAAAAGTTGCACAAATACACTTTCGATGTCATTCGTGATTATTCTCACTCCAAATCGGTACTAATACGAATCTTAGTAAATATACCCCATAGAATAAACTTGACATTTTAGAAAAACATATCTGCCCCACTGGTCAAATTGGACCTGATCAAGGACAAACGGGACCGACCTTCGAACTAGAATTGACACACCCCGCGAATGCGACGTATGGGTGGAGTGGTATGCCCAGCCCACCCATGGTTTCTTAAGAGCCAGGACTTTTGCACCCACTAGATGGGTCTACATGAGGCAAATAATATCCGCACCATATTGTTTAACGTGACGAAGCACTAGTGAGCGTTTTACTTTATCGTTCAGCCCCCGGACATTCCAGGATAGAAATTTAAGTTGATTAGAGGCCATAAGTCAAGACAAAACAAAGTATATGATCTGTCCCGCGTATCCCCGACAGGCCATCAACACCAACACTAGATAAAATCGAAAAAATCTAAGAACCCACAGCGTTTGCAACACATACAAGAAAAGAAAAAAAGAAAACAAACAACAAAATAAAATCCCTCCCGTCCTGCCCCCCTTCCCTGTACACCCACCCGAACTGAGGCATACCTTATCCCAATAAACTGTTCCCCTTAACAAAGAAAAAGCTAACTATACCAACATACAAGGGCAATGAATGAAATGACCCAAAGACAAAGGCGTAGGTCCCCCACCCTCACATAAGAAAAGTGTGGAGACCCCACCCCGAGCCCTAAATATAGACATCAGTGAAGTGAAAAAATAAACATTAGCAGAGGCAACGTAGCATTATCCGGGTAACATACTGCGACACGGATATCAGAAAAAAATACCAGCCTATACATAAGGATATATCAAACATTAAGGATCAGCAGCAAGCGCCCGCCTGGCCGGGGCCCAGCGATCCAGCCACAGGGCAGCGTCCCGAGGTGTAGCAAAGAATTTTGTTTCTCTGTCCACCACCACCCTTAGCCTAGAAGGAAAAAGCATTGCATACTGTAGATTAAGTTCCCTGAGGTGTCTTTTAATCGGAACAAATTGTGCACGGTCCTTTTGCACCTCAAGCGCAAAGATAGGAAATACGGAAATTTTGGAGCCGTTCCACAACAGGGGACCCTTAGTGCGCACCAGAGATAGAACAGCGTCCTGATCTTGGCAGTGGAGAAATTTCGCTATGAGTGTGCGCGGTGGCGCACCCTGCAGCAGCGGCCTGACAGATTCTGTGAGCCCGTTCAACTGTGAAGAAAGGCGTAAAGGAGTCAGCCCCAAAATAATTTTTCAGATTCAATGAACTGCTCCGGGGCAGTGCCCTCCTCCTTCTCCGGGAGCCCCACAAAGCGGACATTATTCCTCCTCAGTCTGCCTTCCATATCTAGCATCTTGCCTTTTATATCGGACAGCTGACCATCAATGGCAGTAACACGGGAGCTAAGCGGTGAAATCTTATCCTCCATTGTAGATGTTCGGGTCTTGACTTCCCCGATCCGTTCTCTAACCTTTTGGATATCGTGATGGATTATGGTCAGGTCAGCCTATACCTGGCCTATCTTATCAGAGAGACGGGATTCGCTAGCCGCCAGGGCTTCCAACACTTTTTGCAGCACATCATCAGAAGCATCACCAGAGTGCAGGCTCCGGCAGGCTAATACAGCAGTCCCCCGTGAGAGCGGGTCCCGCACGGCGCACCCTGTAAGGGCGAGCTGGAGAGCCGGGACCAGAAGTCACGGCGCCATCTTAGGAGGCCAGGGGAGAAGAGACGCGGCGCTCAGATCCTCAGCAGTCAGCACCCATTCGGCCCGCTACAGCTCCACGGCGGCTCGGCTCCTTCCCCCACCAGATGAGGTAGATTGGGCTCGGGGGGACCCCACAGGATGGTATATACGGATATATGAGAGTGGAGAGTGCTCACGCCGAGCTGCTACTCCATGTCCCTCTAGGCCACGTCCCCCCCCCCCCACACCCCGTCCACTTCTTAGTGATGAGTTCTGGATGGGGAGATTATACCAGGAATCAGAGTCTGTCTAGAGTGGATGGGGATAACATTTTGCAAATCACTGGCCTAATGAATATAGATTGCAAGCTCCTCTGGGGCAAGGACTGATGTGAATAACTGAAACATTCTCAGTAAAATGCTACAGCATATGTGTGCGCTATATAAATAAATACTAATAAATAATAATAAATATAAAAGTCACACAAGTGGACGGCAGCGGGATGAGTAAGGCTGAGAAGGTACCCGAGGATTAGATGTTGGTGTCTAATGATGTAAACTGACACAATTTGAATAAAGTAAATGAAAAGAATACACATCACAGCTATGGTGATATTTATTGAAGAGAAAATGAGCCTTACAGTATATAAGATAAGCAATTTTCCGGGGCAGTTGTTATAAACTATACTGTAATAACTGCAACCACATTTCCTGCAATATTTATTTGAGTGAAGAAAGATGTGTAGAATCTGGGTAAGCTGGCAGATCAATCACCAGTATTGCTGTGGCTTTTCCTGCCATCAATACATCAATACATATCAGTCCGTGGTCATCATCACTGGTTCACCACAATGCCAGCTGTATGTTATGTGAACGTTGCATGTCAGAAGTTTGCAGCTTATTTCTTTGTTCATCCTCATTTATATAGTCTAGCTTAATGTTTCCTCCAACAGGAATATTATTGCTTAATAATTCTAATGCTACCACTATCCTTACTACCAGAATGTGTTGCTTCATCACATTGGAACTTATTCAGGTTCGGTTGGATGTGAACCCTGAAGCGCAAAGTACCGATATTCGGTACTTTGTGCATGCGCTGGATCAGTTCTGCGCTTGCACAAACGGGTCCTGTGACACAGGATGCAGGGATGGCATCAGACTGGCAGTGATTGACAGGTTGATGCCATTTGGGGGTGGGGAAAGGTCGGTAACGGCCTCCATTTGTGAAAATGAAAGCGTGTTGCCGCCATTTATGGGGAGGGAAGAGGCCAGGGGTCTTTGTCGTTGCACAGAGATTTCATGGCCTATGCAAAGGAGTCAGAGGGGGGGGAGCTGTGGCATAATGTGAGCTGAAGGGGGAGTTTGTGTGGCATAATGTGAACGAGAGGCACCACATTGTGTTCAACACATTTGCATGGACAGAACTTGGTACATCAAATATCAGCTATCATGACAACATTTTTTGATTTTAACACTATGGGCCTGAGTCACACTCAATGTGGATATTTGTTTTATTTGCAGCTGTGCAATCATTTCTGAAAACCCCTCTGGCCATGAGTTATACAGAGTGAATGCACATAGGCGCTGCTGCCATCGATTCACATTGCATCAGAAAGGAGGCGGAAAGTGATGGGCGTTCCTGAGTGGTGACTGGGCGGTGGCTGGTAGTGCCCGCAAGCATGGGCCGTTCAGTGGACGTGTTATGGGAGTGTGAGAGGTGTGTTAATGCTTGCTTTCACAGACACACAGCCGCAGGCATATGAGGTCATGGTCAGATGGTAAAACTGCAACAGCGCTACGGCATGTTTCCATGGTGAAAACGATGGTGATGTATAAGGTGGCACCAATCAGTATTACAGTATTACAGATGATATTAGTGGGTGACTCAGTCCTCACATATTCAAAAGCACGGATGTATGGCAGGGAAGGGCATTATAGGGCATATGCATAGAGTGACAGACCCGGGTCTGATTCACATGTGCTCTGGTGAATAAAAATGTCCCCTGTAGGGTCAGAGTCAGACCCCAATAATAAAAGAGTGGGAAAGTAAGAATACAAATCCACTGATACACCCAGCGCTAATGATAAATGTCATAACTAAGCTGAGACACCTGCTGCAAGTGACGTGGTTTCAGTTCTCTTTCATATTACCATACCACCGTTTACAGCCTGATTAAGAGGCTACTATTGCTGATTATCTACAGGAACTTATTGCTGTGATTAATTCTCTTTATAACGTATTGTTTATCTTAATCATTATTGTATGATTATTGGCCCTCAATCCGAGTTGTTCGCTCTCAAGGCGATTTTAGCAGTATTGCACACGCTAAGCCGCCGCCTACTGGGAGTGAATCTTAGCATCTTAAAATTGCGAACGATGTATTCGCAATATTGCGATTACACACCTTGTAGCAGTTTCTGAGTAGCTCCAGACTTACTCGGCATCTGCGATCAGTTCAGTGCTTGTCGTTCCTGGTTTGACGTCACAAACACACCCAGCGTTCGCCCAGACACTCCTCCGTTTCTCCGGCCACTCCTGCGTTTTTTCCGGAAACGGTAGCGTTTTTTCCCACACGCCCATAAAACGGCCTGTTTCCGCCCAGTAACACCCATTTCCTGTCAATCACATTACGATCGCCTGAGCGAAGAAAAAGCCGTGAGTAAAAATCCAAACTTCATAGCAAATTTACTTGGCGCAGTCGCAGTGCGGACAGTGCGCATGCGCACTAAGCGGAAAAACGCTGCGATGCGAAGAAATTTTCCGAGCGAACGACTCGGAATGACCTCCATTGTCCCTTAGACACTTTTAGCACCCGTGCATGCTGTAATACCGATCGATACATTCTTATATGTCACCATTGGTTGCACCATCGAAACTTGTACTATCAAGTAGAGATGTGCAGCGGGCATTTTTCGGCTTTTGTGATTTGGTTTTGGATTCGGTTCCGCGGTCGTGTTTTGGATTCGGAAGCGTTTTGGCAATACCTCCCTTAAGAATTTTTGCCGGATTCGGGTGCGTTTTGGATTCGGTTTAAAAAAAAAATCAAAAACAGCTTAAATCATAGAATTTGGGGGTAAATTTGATCCTGTAGTATTATTAACCTCAATAACCATAATTTCCACTAATTTCCAGTCTATTCTGAACACCTCACACCTCACAATATTATTTTTAGTTCTAAAATTTGCACCGAGGTCGCTGGATGACTAAGCTAATCGACCCAAGTGGGCGGCACAAACACCTGGCCCATCTAGGAGTGGCACTGCAGTGTCAGACAGGATGGCACTCAAAAAAATAGTCCCCAAACAGCACATGATGCAAAGATAAATAAAAGAAAAAAAGAGGTGCAAGATGGAATTGTCCTTGGGCCCTCCCACCCACCACCCACCCTTATGTTGTATAAACAGGACATGCACACTTTAACAAACCCATCATTTCAGCGACAGGGTCTGCCACATGACTGTGGCTGAAATGACTGGTTGGTTTGGGCCCCCACCAAAAAAGAAGCAATCAATCTCTCCTTGCACAAACTGCCACTGCAGAGGCAAGATGTCCACCTCCTCCTCATCGTCTGATTCCTCACCCCTTTCACTGTGTACATCCCCCTCCTCACAGAGTATTAATTCGTCCCCACTGGAATCCACCATCACAAGTCCCTGTGTACTTTCTGGAGGCAATTGCTGGTAAATGTCTCCATAGAGGAATTGATTATAATTCATTTTGATGAACATCATCTTCTCCACATTTTGTGGAAGTAACCTCGTACGCCGATCGCTGACAAGGTGACCGGCTGCACTAAACACTCTTTCGGAGTACACACTGGAGGGGGGGCAACTTAGGTAAAATAAAGCCAGTTTGTGCAAGGGCCTCCAAATTGCCTCTTTTTCCTGCCAGTATACGTACGGACTGTCTGACATGCCTACAGTGATGCTGTCACTCATATAATCCTCCACCATTCTTTCAATGGTGACAGAATCATATGCAGTGACAGTAGACGACATTTCAGTAATCGTTGGCAGGTCCTACAGTCCGGACCAGATGTCAGCACTCGCTCCAGACTGCCCTGCATCACCGCCTGCGGGTGGGCTCGGAATTCTTAGCCTTTTCCTCGCAGCCCCAGTTGCGGGAGAATGTGAAGGAGGAGCTGTTGACGGGTCACTTTCCGCTTGACTTGACAAGTGTCTCACCAGCAGGTCTTTGAACATCTGCAGACTTGTGTCTGCCGGAAAGAGAAATACAACGTAGGCTTTATACCTAGGATCGAGCACGGTGGCCAAAATGTAGTGCTCTGATTTCAACAGATTGACCGACCGTGAATCCTGGTTAAGCAAATGAAGGGCTCCATCCACAAGTCCCACATGCCTAGCGGAATCGCTCCGTTTTAGCTCCTCCTTCAATCTCTCCAGCTGCTTCTACAAAAGCCTGATGCGGGAAATGACCTAACTCAGGCTGGCAGTGTCTGAACTGACTTCACGTGTGGCAAGTTCAAAGGGTTGCAGAACCTTGCACAATGTTGAAATCATTCTCCACTGCGCTTGAGTCAGGTGCATTCCCCATCCTTTGCCTATATCATAGGCAGATGTATAGGCTAGAATGGCCTTTTGCTGCTCCTCCATCCTCTGAAGCATATAGAGGGTTGAATTCCACCTCGTTACCACCTCTTGCTTCAGCTGATGGCGGGGAATGTTCAGGAGTGTTTGCTGGTGCTCCAGTCTTTGGCACGCGGTGGCTGAATGCCGAAAGTGGTCCGCAATTCTTCGGGCCACCGACAGCATCTCTTGCATGCCCCTGTCATTTTTAAAAAAATTCTGCACCACCAAATTAATTGTATGTGCAAAACATGGGACGTGCTGGAATTTGCCCACATGTAATGCACGCACAATATTGGTGGCGTTGTCCGATGTCACAAATCCCCAGGAGAGTCCAACTGGGGTAAGCCAATCTGCGATTATGTTCCTCAATTTCCATAAGAGGTTGTCAGCTGTGTGCCTCTTATGGAAAGCGATGATACAAAGCGTAGCCTGCCTAGGAACGAGTTGGCGTTTGCGAGATGCTGCTACTGGTGCCGCCGCTGCTGTTCTTGCTGCGGGAGGCAATACATCTACCCAGTGGGCTGTCACAGTCATATAGTCCTGAGTCTGCCCTGCTCCACTTGTCCACATGTCCGTGGTTAAGTGGACATTGGGTACAACTGCATTTTTTAGGACACTGGTGACTCTTTTTCTGACGTGTGTGTACATTCTCGGTATCGCCTGCCTAGAGAAGTGGAACCTAGATGGTATTTGGTACCGGGGACACACTACCTCAAGAAATTCTCTAAGTCCCTGTGAACTAATGGCGGATACCGGATGCACGTCTAACACCAACACAGCTGTCAAGGCCTGAGTTATCCGCTTTGCAACAGGATGACTGCTGTGATATTTCATCTTCCTCGCAAAGGACTGTTGGACAGTCAATTGCTTACTGGAAGTAGTACAGTGGTCTTCCGACTTCCCCTCTGGGATGATTATCAACTCCCTGTGAGCAACAACAGCAGCACTGATGAGGATACTAGAACTGACACTGGGCAGCGAGAACAGCACTGGACTATTGTACTGTAGCATATTGGTCACCCCAATGCAGCAAAAGACAATGAGTAGTGATACTGAGCGCTGATGAGGATACTAGAACTGACACTGGGCAGCAAGAACAGCACTGGACTATTGTACTGTAGTATACTGGTCACCACAATGCAGCACAAGACAATGAGTAGTGACACTGAGCACTGATGAGGATACTAGAACTGACACTGGGCAGGGAGAACAGCACTGGACTATTGTACTGTAGTATACAGGTCACCACAATGCAGCAGCAAGACAATGAGTAGTGATACTGAGCATGGATGAGGATACTAGAACTGACACTGGGCAGCGAGAACAGCACTGGACTAATGTACTGTAGTATACTGGTCACCACAATGCAGCACAAGACAATGAGTAGTGATACTGAGCACTGATGAGGATACTAGAACTGACACTGGGCAGTGAGAACAGCACTGGACTATTGTACTGTAGTATACTGGTCACCACAATGCAGCACAAGACAATGAGTAGTGATACTGAGCACTGATGAGGATACTGGAACTGACACTGGACAGCGAGAACAGCATTGGACTTTCGTACTGTAGTATACTGGTCACCACAATGCAGCACAAGACAATGAGTAGTGATACTGAGCACTCATGAGGATACTAGAACTGACACTGGGCAGCGAGAGCAGCACTGGACTATTGTACTGTAGTATACTGGTCACCACAATGCAGCACAAGACAATGAGTAGTGATACTGAGCACTGATGAGGATACTAGAACTGACACTGGGCAGCAAGAACAGCACTGGACTATTGTACTGTAGTATACTGGTCACCACAATGCAGCACAAGACAATGAGTAGTGATACTGAGCACTGATGAGGATACTAGAACTGACACTGGGCAGCGAGAACAGCATTGGACTATTGTACTGTAGTATACTGGTCACCACAATGCAGCACAAGACAATGAGTAGTGATACTGAGCACTGATGAGGATACTAGAACCTGACACTGGGCAGCGAGAACAGCACTGGACTATTGTACTGTAGTATACTGGTCACCACAATGCAGCACAAGACAATGAGTAGTGATACTGAGCACTGATGAGGATACTAGAACTGACACTTGGCAGCGAGAACAGCACTGGACTATTGTACTGTAGTATACTGGTCACCACAATGCAGCACAAGACAATGAGTAGTGATACTGAGCACTGATGAGGATACTAGAACTGACACTGGGCAGCGAGAACAGCACTGGACTATTGTACTGTAGTATACTGGTCACCACAATGCAGCACAAGACAATGAGTAGTGATACTGAGCACTGATGAGGATACTAGAACTGACACTGGGCAGCGAGAACAGCACTGGACTAATGTACTGTAGTATACTGGTCACCACAATGCAGTACAAGACAATGAGTAGTGATACTGAGCACTGATGAGGATACTAGAACTGACACTGGGCAGCGAGAGCAGTACTGGACTATTGTACTGTAGTATACTGGTCACCACAATGCAGCACAAGACAATGAGTAGTGATACTGAGCACTGATGAGGATACTAGAACTGACACTGGGCAGCAAGAACAGCACAGAACTATGGTACTGTAGTATACTGGTCAACACAATGCAGCAGCAAGACAATGAGCACTGATCCTTAGCACTGATGAGGATACTAGAACTGACACTGTGCAGCGAGAACAATACTGGACTATTGTAATGTAGTATACTGGTCACCACAATGCAGCAGCAAGACAATAAGTAGTGATACTGAGCAGTGATGATGATACTAGAACTGACATTGAGCAGCGATATGCAGCACTGGACTATTGTACTGTAGTATACTGGTCACTACAATGCAGCACTGATACTGAGCACTGATATTGAGCTGATATTGAGCTTTCCACTCAGAGAACGTAGCCACATCCTCTCCGCTCAATCTACAATGCACGAGTGAAAATGGTGGCGACGCGCGGCTCTTTATTTGGAATCCGAATCTCGCGAGATTCCGACAGCGGGATGATGACGTTTTCCCCCGTTCGAGATTTCTGAGTAAGGCGAGAAGAACCAAGGCTGCCTCGGAGACGTGTAAACCACGTGAAGTTTGGGGGGGTTCGGTTCTCGGAGAACCAAACCCGCTCATCTCTACTATCAAGTTGCAAGTGCAGTACTCCATCTGAGCAGGGGCATTTTATGAGAGGAGGGGTTCCTGTATGCAGATTCAGCGCCAGGCTTCAGCACTGTGCCGGAGTCTACTGCGCATGTGCAGGTCTCCGGAAACATTGAGCCCGCCGTAACCTGGAACCTATTTAACTACCGTGCATGCGGGGCAGCCATTTTGGGAGTGATTTTTTGCCGCAGCTTTAGCGCCCGTCATGGGACTCCGGAAGGTGAGTATTGAAACAATATGTGTGCAGTGTGTATGGTGTGGGACCCCCTGGACCCACATTGCACCCATGATAGAAATGCGTATGCATCTGAGTATTGCCCCTATGCGAACAGTTGAGCATCTGTGCAGGGCAATAAAGAGCTTTCCCCATGCCCCAGTAATGAAGGGGGTGTGGTCTTATCACAGAGTTGTGCTCCCCCCTCCCCCTGGTGTGTGTCCCCTCTGTCATGGTCAGATCCAGGGAGAGGGCAAGATCAGTGCGATCACTTCTCCCACCGTTCTCCAAGGTAGAGATTTCTGTACTTTGCGGCAGAAGCCTCCCTGAACCTACTGCAAAAGCCCGGGCTTGGGCACATGCAGACCCTTTCAAAGAGTCAAGTAAACAACATATTCCTGTTGTCTAATCAGCCTGGCCTGTGGTGACTCAGACATGTGATGTTATTGAGGCTGATGAGTCATGCACAACAACACAACACCTTGTTGCATTTAACTACATGTCATCACGTCCGGCATCAGCAGTGCGTGCGAATCAGAATCAGGCTGTCTATACTCACAATAGAAAGACCTGTGTGCTGTATCTGTCTCTTTCAGTTGCAAACTCTATTGCGAATGAAAAAGGACTGGACATAGCACAAAGCATTCCTGAAACTGCCGTATCATGAGCAGACGTCATAGGCAAATGCAGGGGGGGGGGAGGGGCTTCCGGTTGCCCAGAAAGCCCCTTCTTGATAAGTGGCTCAAATTATGACAACAATAGCAATGGTATACGGTACGATTGCTAGATCTGCTGCCACATCATGCAGTTTAGGGGAAAGAGCAGAGCTGCTGCACATGCCCAGTGGTAGCAGCTTCTTCTGTCAAGATTGCTGTGTGTGTTTGGATCTGTGTCCTCAATTTCCACCCTGGACCAGAGAGCACCTACCAGGAAAGAGAGACAGGAGCCTAACCATGAGGTGGGAGAATGTGTGCAAAGAAAGTTCTGGTTCTATTATGTTTGTGTCTTTATTAATTATGGTATGTAGAACCTTTTCTTGACCACTTATTTATATTATTTAAATGTTTGATACAGTCTATACTATAGACCATCTACAGTGTTAAATATTAATACTGTATACCATACAGAATCCAGTATATAAAATGCCCAATGTTTACATTAATGTCCAGGATTGTTCCTAGGTTCTTCTCAGTGCTGTTTCTTGCGGCGGGCAAGCCGTGCAACCACACGGGGCGCCCACTGCGGCACTTCTTGTGTTCTTTGACCCCCCTTTTCCCTCCTCCTGAGTGCCCAGCTTGGAGGGTGGAGTTTTGAGGAATGACGCGGGTGCGTCGTGACGTCACGACGCACCCGCGTCATTCCGTGAAACTCCGCCCCCGAGCTGGGTACTCGGGAGGAGGCCAGGAGGGGGAGCCAAGCGCCGCGAAGACGAGGGAGAGGCTGCAGCAGAGCGGGAAGAACCGCTTCAAACGTAAGTCAGCCTCTCCCTCTCCCCCCCCCCCACCTGCTGTAATGTGTAAAATGGGGACACTTGCCTTACGTATTGTGTAAAATGGGGAATCTTGCCTGCCGTACTGTGTAAAATGGGGACACTTGCCTGCCGTAATGTGTAAAATGAGGACACTTGCCTGCATAATGTGTAAAATGGGGACTCTTGCCTGCCGTAATGTGTAAAATGGGGACTCTTGCCTGCCATAATGTGTAAAATGGGGACACTTGCATGCATAATGTGTAAAATGGGGACACGTGCCTGCCGTACTGTGTAAAATGGGGACACTTGCCTGCCGTAATGTGTAAAATGGGGACACTTGCCTGCCGTAATGTGTAAAATGGGGACACTTGCCTGCCGTACTGTGTAAAATGGGGACACATGCCTGCCTTACTGTGTAAAATGGGGACACTTGCCTGCCGTAATGTGTAAAATGGGGACTCTGGCTTGCCGTAATGTGTAAAATGGGGACTCTTGCCTGCCGTAATGTGTAAAATGGGTACTCTTGCCTGCCGTAATGTGTAAAATGGGGACACGTGCCTGCCATAATGTGTAAAATGGGAACTCCTGCCTGCCGTAATGTGCAAAATGGGGACTCTTGCCTGCCGTAATGTGGAAAATGGGGATTCTTGCCTGCCGTATTGTGTAAAATGGGGATTCTTGCCTGCTGTAATGGGCCGTAATGTGTAAAATGGGGACTCTGGCCTGCCGTAATGTGTAAAATGGGGACTCTTGCCTGCCGTAATGTGTAAAATGGGTACTCTTGCCTGCCGTAATGTGTAAAATGGGGACACGTGCCTGCCGTATTGTGTAAAATGGGGACTCCTGCCTGCCATATTGTGGAAAATGGGGACTCCTGCCTGCTGTATTGTGGAAAATGGGGACTCTTGCCTGCCGTAATGTGGAAAATGGGGATTCTTGCCTGCCGTATTGTGTAAAATGGGGATTCTTGCCTGCTGTAATGGGTATCTAATGTATCAAGGGCATTGCGGTGTATGGCATAATATATATATTTTTATTTTTTTCCTTTGCTCGATGTGATCTGTTGGTGCAAGGTCAAAAACTGGGGTGTAAGGTAGTCTTTTCAGATGAGGCCATGCCCATTTTACAGAGACCACGCCCATTTTATCGAGGCCACGCCCCATAACATTTTCTCTTTATATCTATGGGTGGTGCATTTTTTGTTATGTCAATGAGGGGGGGGCGCATTTATAAATCTCGCACTGGGAGCCAAATTGGCTAGAAACAGCCCTGGTTCTTCTATCGCTTCCCCAAACTCCAGCACTTGTTCTGAAGAGTGGGAGATTGTAGAATTCTGAGTTTGCCACTAGATGTGATGTGTACCATGGAAATGAAATGAGTCATTTTTCTGCATAAAATGACCGGACTCTCCATAGGTCAAGACACGGTTCAAGGGGTCTTCTTACAATTGGTTGTTGGCCCCCTGTGGAGATCAGATGGGCAGACAGAACTAAGATCATGTTAAAGCACCCTTTTTCCTACCTGGCAAATTGGGTCCTCGGAGCATGCCAAATTCTGGAAAATAACTTATCCAGGAAACTAAAAGTTCCAAACATTTCAATAAACTCAGGCAGAGGTTTAGCTATTTTATATCGCATGTGGTTTTAAGGAAAGCCAAGTTTTATATGCACTCTTCAAGTCGTTATTGTTAACAGAAAATGCTGTTTTAAAAAATTTTGGGTTCATTAATCATAATATTATCCAAGTGTTTAAGGGCTCGCAGCCACTTTTTCAAGCACATTCCCCGGAGTGCAAATTACCAGCAGATCTTTCCAAGCGTGACATTAAATAGTCAATCTCAAGCTATGTTTAAATGACATCTTTAAATCTAACTTTGAAATACAGTAGAGAACGGAAAGTACAGGTGCTTTTTAACGAGTGCCTTAAAAGTTCTCCGAATGCGCAGTTATAGGCTGCAAACATTTAATCGTACACTTCACGGTGAATCGTATCTCGCTGATGATATCCTCATATCTTTATGGTGGCAGTAAGATTAGTGCCCTGGGGAACAATGTCAATTGATTTGTCTAGGTCATATATAGTGTCTACAGTGGTACATTACTCCTGCATTTGTAGTATATTACACAGTCCTTGGCAAACATCAAAGCCCCCATGAGGCACTTTGGTAGAACAAAGCCTATAGAATTTAAAAGAGGTTTCAAGCTATATAGTGCATTGTAGCACAAAGTCTATTATTATAAGTGCTGAAATATTACCCAATATGCATCCGACTGCACCGTGCCACATATATACAGTATTCCGCTTTCTTTGGCAGCATTTGAGCTCGGGGAAGAAAAATGCTTTACAGCTACAAAGTTGGCTGGCTCGGAAACGTGATTAATGTGACAGCTTGAAATGAAATGAATGCTTGTGGTTTTAATCTTACCATTAAGCCGATAAAAAAATGACCATATCATAAAATTTCCATTCAGTATTGCATTGCAAATTATGAATAAACAACAGTAATATAATAAATGTGGTTAAATCAGCACTTCTGGCAGGCCCTTGTGAAACTCAGACTCCGCTGTTTGGCTTAGATTTCAAGAGGCTTTTCAGCCGGCAAATTCACAGATGGGTACTGCGACCAATTATTCGGCAGGGCCCGTAGGAAGGGGTCGTGAGCAGACATTAGGTTTGACCACAGCATAAAGGCCCTCATTCCGAGTTGATCGCACGTAGCAACTTTTTGCTGCTCAACTTGATGCCGCCTATGGGGGAGTGTATTTTAGCATAGCAGGGCTGCGATCGCTTGTGCAGCCCTGCTATGCTAAAAAAGTTTCCTGCAAAACAAAACCAGGGTCAGACTTACTTACCCTGTGCGACGGATCCAGCGATGAAGGTCCCGGGATTGATGTCAGACAGCCGCCCTCCAAACGCATGGATCTGCCTGCGTTCGCCTCACCATGCCTTGAAAACGATCAGTTGACGCCCCGGAAAGCCTCCCGCCTTTCAGTCTTCATGCGATCACTGCTGCGTTCACTTTCTGCGCTGGCGGTGTCACTGCCGGGCGACAGCCGTCGCCGGGCAACAATGCGCATGCACATTGCAGCTGCCATGCAGCCGCAGCCGCAGTCCCGACCCGTTCGCACCGCAGCGAAGAACCGCTGCGTGCAAATGGGTCAGAATGACCCACTAAGTGCACAAAGGCTTAAACAACTGAAGCCGTTCAATTGACATCATAGTCTATATGGTTTCTGGGTGTGGATCATTGGGTCGACAGTAACTAGGTCGACAGTGATTAGGACCACTATTGGTCGACAGTGACTAGGTCGACTCCTGAAATAGGTCGACAAGGTCATCTTGTTGACATAGAATAGATCGACATGGAAAAGGTCAACATAAATTTTTTATAATTTTTTTGTGTTGCTTTCTTCATAAAGTAAACCCCAATTAGTACACCATATCCCCTCGCATGGCTCACTTCACTCGCCATGCTTCGGGCACAGGTTACTAGTCTCAATCGTAGTCCACGTGGATTATAAAGTATGAAAAAATTCGAAATATGATTTTTTTTGTGGAAAACTCATGTCGACCTTTTGATGTGTTGACCTTTGCCAGGTTGATCTAGTGACCATGTCGACATATCAACCATGTCAACCTAATGTATGTTGACCAATAGTGGTCGACTTAATGAGCGTTGCCCTAAGTGCTGTCGACCTAAAGACCCGATCCCATGGTTTCTTATGTAAGTACTCAAGATAAGAGAAGTTTTAAACCTAAGCTTTGATATACTGTAATTGCCTCGTTATGCATTTGGCCATGACATTTAACCTCAAGTGTTCCCAGTACTACAGCATCAACACCCCACAGCAGAAAAAAGTGTCCTAAATCTTACCGTTCTAGTTCTAGACTTTTAAAGCCATCAATATGAATTTTCAGTTAGATGTGGATTGGCCAATCTAAAGCTGATCTAGAAGATTGCATTACTGGAGCTTCGTACCTTTGAGGAACATCTTCATGAGATTTGAGTAGTCTGAAAATTCACCATAAATCACTCATCTACAGTTAATTTCTGACTGCTCATAATTGGTGATGGACGGGGCATCTCAAATGTGTGCGGTGAGTGGGGGCCTCTGGAACCAGAGGAGCCCTCAACTGCACCAATTCCAGCTATCTTCTCCTGCAGCCACCCAAGCAGTTATTCTGGCAATAACCAAAGTATAAGGGCTGACAGGCACATTACACATCACTATAACATATACGTGACCAAAAAACACAGACAGACAGAACCAAGACTTCCCTTTTGTAGAACCACACCTCCCAGGACTTGATTCTTTTCGATAATGTGGTTCTTAGGTTTTATATTCTCAAGCAGTTCAAGGTGTGGAAAAAAAAGGAGCGAGAAGAAAATACAATCATGTAGTATGTCAAAAACGCAAATAAGAGACATCCCCCGTGGACTTGTAAGTCTCAGAAGGGTGTTGACATCATTTATAGGTTACCTACATCTTGTCTGCATGGAAATGATGACAAACGTACCATACTCACAATTGCAAGAGGAATAATGCCCAATAGTTGTACAAGTATCAAAATATAAAATATAAAAATTGCAGAGTGCACTTCATTAATCTCTCCCATGGGGAAAGAAACCATGGGAAGATGTTTTATAGAAAACTTATGAGTAGAGGTCCGGATACTTTTTGTCATCAGTGCAGCAATGGTCCAATTCCCAATGGTGGAATATATGTTTAAAAAAAAGGAAGAGGAAGGCTGGCAATGCATTTCAATCCTCCTGGATCTTTTTCAAGGTTTCTGTTTTTCTAAATGTGGTGAATCATTTTATTGGCCAGTTACGATTATAGCAACTCTGAGCAACTCCTATATTTGACTTTTCAGTGTATTTTATGTTGGATCTGGCTTTTAAAATGTATTTTATGTAGATTTGGCCCTTTCAATGTATTTTATGTTGGATCTGGATTTTTCCGTGTATTTCATACCAGGGGTGTGGCCTAGCAGGCACAAGGCCACGCCCCATATTTGCTCTTTGATGTACCTAACAAGCTTTTGTGGCTCTTTGTCTCTTACTGGTTGGCCACCCCCCGTATATCTAATTCAAACATTAAAATGTGTCCCATGAAGATACCTTTATCTTAAGTAACACGTGATTTAATTTATAGAATCTATTTTGAGATCTACCAATAAATATCAAAAATATCCCTCAGAGCGGACTTAAATGTAGTCCCCAACTCTGGATCAGCTTTTGATAAATTTACATAATTATATACAGTACTTAACTTTCAGCCAGTACCAATAATTAAGGGTGATTTACCTTCCTTCAGTATTGAATGGGAGTATATTTTGTGCCACCCCCCTCACCCCCAATATCTGAGATTCAGCAATTATGCTTCAAGCTCCATGAGTTTTAGCAGATGACAGACTCCTGGGACATAGGCTTATTAAACATCGTTAACCTTTCCAGGTTTAGATTTACATTTTCTCTCCCTGTGTTTATTAATTTCTTCTTGTTGTCTTTTTTTTTTAATGCAACATGCAAATGACCATCATGGGAAATTATCTTACTGATATGTCCAACTGTGCTGCTATGGTAACAAAGATTGTGACCACTCGTAAACTGTTTATTTGGAAGCCCCTGGGAACATCGGATTCTAAGGCTTTGCCGTTGCTTGCTCTGCTAATTTCTTCTTCTCTTTGCTAGACTGTTTATCTCTAGAGTTTCAATGCTGCAGTTCCAAGACCTGTATTTGATGAGCTGGTTTATCTCTTAATGCACAAGCCTTATTTTATTTTTTTCTGCCCAGAGTGATAATACACCAGTCCGCGCAGTGCTTCACTGCAGTACAAAGATTTAATATCAGAAAATCTGCCGTTTATTACGTTATTCTAGAACGGTTTCCTTGTCTTTTCATTTTTCTTTTGTGTGGAAAAATTGAATTAAATGACATTGGCTGGAATTTGTTTCTGAATAACACACGAATTGCCCGCATATGTGAGATTGATTGGATAAAAGGATAATAGACCTGAAAGACATAAACAAATAATAAATAAATATGGATATTTTATTTCGTCGGATGAGCTATAAGGCAGAATGTGTGTTCTGAGTGACAATTACTGTATGAAATAATCCGGGGACGTATATAAAAAGGACCAAGGAGGTCTGTGGTCAGGGTATGGGTCGTTGGGTCGACTCAACTTAGGTTGACAGTCATTAGGTCGACCACTGAAGGTCGACGTGGGCATTAAGTCGACATGCACTAGGTCGACATGGGGATTAGGTCGACATGTACTAGGTCGACAGGTGAAAAGTTCGACATGAGCTTTTGGACTGTTTTTGGTGTCGTTTTCTTCGTAAAGTGACGGGGAACCCCAATTAGTACACTGTATCCCCTCGCATCGCTCTCTTCGCTCGCCATGCTTCGGGCAAGGTGCCTCACTCCGCTACCGCTTCACTCGGCACAGGTTACCGTTCCAATCGTAGTCCACGTGGGTCGTCAAGTATGGAAAAATACAAAAAATGGGAATAAACATATGTGAAAAACTCATGTCGACCTTTTGACCTGTCGACCTAGCACATGCCGACCTAATGACCATGTTGACCTATCAATCATGTCGGCCTAATGCATGTCGACCTTCAGTGGTTGACCTAATGACTGTCGACCTAAGCTGTGTCGACTTAACAACTGTATCCCTGTGGCCATAGAGTATCCGGACTACAGATCTACACTAAAAAGGTATACAGTCAATAGGTCTACCACTGACGGTAGACTGCATTAGGTCGACAGGATCAAAAGGTCAACCTGTAAAAGAGGTCGACAGGGTAAAACGGTCGACAAGGTCAAAAGGTCGACATGACAGTGGTAGACACAAGTTTGTTTCTTTTTCAACTTTTTTATACTTTACCATCCACCTGGACTACGACTGGGAATAGCAACCTGTGTCTTGCCCAAAGCATGACGGACAAAGGGCTTGTTTGTGGCAGAAAAGTGACAAAACATCCCCCCCCCAAAAAATTGTGTCTACCTTTTTTGTGTCAACCATTTAAATGTCAACCTTTTGATCCTGTCGAGCTCTCCTACTGTTTACCTATTCTATGTCAACCTTTCGACCCTGTCGACCTTTAACCCTGTTGACCTAGTGCATGTCTACCATTAGTGATAGACCTATAGGGGGTGATTCCGAGTTGTTCGCTTGCTAGCTGCTTTTAGCAGCATTGCACACGCTAGACTGCCACCTACTGGGAGTGTAACTTAGCTTAGCAGAATTGCGAAAATAAATTTCCTAGCAGTTTCTGAGTAACTCCAGACTTACTCACAAATAGCGATCAGTTCAGTCAGTTTTCGTTCCTGGTTTGACGTCACACACACGCCCAGCGTCCGGCCAGCCACTCCCCTGTTTCTCCAGACACTCCCGCGTTTTATCCTGGCACGCCTGCGTTTTTCCGCACACTCCCAGAAAACGGCCAGTTTCCGCCCAGAAACACCCACTTCCTGTCAATCACACTACGATCACTTCAACGAGGAAAAATCTTCGTTCGGGCGTGAGTAAATCTGCTAAGTTTTGTGTTAAAATACTAACCGCATGCGCACTGTGAACCATGCGCGTGCGTATTTTTGCCTTAATCGCTCCGTTGCTAAAATCGGCAACGAGCGAACAACTCGGAATGACCCCCATTGACTGTAGAGCTTTTTAGTGTAGATCTAATAGTCCACACCTGGCCATAGAGTACTGCATAAAGGGCCTGCTTCATATTTGAACACAAACCCAATGGTTTGCGTGCAAATACAATGTTTGGGGTCTGCACAGGCGCAAGACTTGTTCTGTGCATGTGCAGAATGGGTCTTGACAGCCCCATGTCAGCCATGGCATGATTGATATACTTCAGCATTTGGGGGTCAGAGCGGGGGTGGCATTCAGCACCATTTTTCAAAAGGGGGGGCCTGACGCCTTCAATGTCTGCGTCGTCGGATGCAGACTTCGTGGACCCGGGTGTCTTGATCCTATGGCCAGCCTGAGTACACTTCAGCTAACGCAGACTGGCCAGTGCCTGAATTGCGAATCGCGATGGTGATCCGAGGCTGCTAACAGGAGGCGTCAATCTCCTACAGACGCCTCCTGCTGCATTCGAAGTTTAAATAGAAATAATTGCACAGCCGCATCCTTGCAGCTGTGCAATTCCATACAGAAGTGAATCAGGCCCAATGGCCACAGGGTGATTTTTTTAACGCAGGTCATGAATATTACAGGTAGTGTGACTTCTGAAATCCTTAATAAGGTACAGTAGATATCGCATTTTTCCTTAGACTATGCAAGTCACCTGTGTTATGACATCAGAACTCAATAGTTACAGAGATATTATTTATAGGAGTTTATACATACATACATACATACATACATACATACATACTGTGGCAATAGGGACAGTGCACTACAAAGGAACCAGGGGTGTTTATCTGTTAAGCCCAGGAAAACTATACATTTGGAGGATAGAAAATGTGTGTCTTATCTGCTTGCTTGATTAATTTCAGTGCAATTGTGCCACCCAGCCTGGGGCAGCTGAAAGTATGTGATTAATCAACCAGAGCAGCTATTAAGAGCTCACTTTTAAAGGCAATGTGGGAGTTTGCCTACAGTGTGGGAAGGGGAAAGACGAGTCTATGGTACAAAAAGACTGTCTGGGGGATTTATGTTGAAGACAGACGCCGGGAAAAAAATGGCTGGTGACTAGGGAGTAGATCTCTGTTATACCCCTTTCACATCGCACTAAAAAACCCGGTATCGACACGGCATATTGCCGTGTCGAAACGGGTCAGTGTGCGATGTGAAAGGTCCTTTGCAGAATTAGCGGGTCGCCTGACCCGGTAATTCAACCCGGTAAAAAAGAAGGGTTATTACCGGGTTGAATACCGGGTCAGGTGCAGTGTGAATGGGAGCCGTTCCGATGCGACACGGCTCCCATTCACAGCATAGGGAGAGGCGGCGCAGGAGATGAGCTCATCTCCCAGCGCCGCCTCCACCCCCGCCCCTGCTGCTGCTGCGCCCCCCGCTGCTATGGCAACCGACCCGGTATATTGTCGGGTCGGAAAGCCAGCAGAGGAGCGCAAATGCCGGATCCCACCCGGTAAGGACACGTTTCTCTTACCGGGTAGGATTCGGCATTTGCGATCTGAATGCAGCATTAGTGATAGGGCCATGAACATTTTACTGTGTAGTAGTTGCTGGTCTGTGGTCATCCTGACAAAATAAATCCATAGTGGAGTCAGAGTCAGTGTGTGTTTTTCATACCTTTGAGAAAGTCACGTGGGCGTGACGAAACGCGTTAGGACTCCTCCTCATTGTTCCCACCTGGGACACCTGATACATGCAAAACCTCTTGTCTGACATTCAGAGGTCTGAACCGATACGAAAGCTCAGATCGGTGCTTATGAGACACAGCAAGCCGATCTCCGCTGCAGCACATCGGCCTCATCGTTTCCATCTGACCCGGTGGGTCGACGTGAGGTGTCTAATTCCAGCTTGACTCCTCCTCGCCGCAGGACGGGTCCGCCGGTGAGAGCGGTGTGAGGCGATCCTTCGGGCCAGCGCAGTCTGGCGGCCATCATCTGCACCATTTATGGGACGGAATCTCCGGTGAGAACGTCATAAGGTGATTTCTCAGGCCAGCGCAGTCTGGCGTTCAGTATTCACACCTTTCCCTTTGTCAATCAACCAGGGATCAGCGGTCTCGATATTCTCTATCTATTCAGCAGCCACACGAGGTGTGGTTAATCTGACCATCGGTTCCTTTTTTTTTTTTTTTTATTACTCACCAGGTAACAATACGGTGGGACGCCACACGTATATGTTTCAGAGAACAAGTATTCATATTCATTTTTTCTCTGCATGAACATCATTTAACAGAATATTACTCATTATTATTATTTTTTATATATATGGACTTGACAAACTGAGATATCTGTCCGAATTTATTTATTACTATACATTGTTGAGGACTATACACTGTTCTCATAGTCATTGTTTCAAGTTAAACTGCGCAACAGTGTTTCTTAATGATCACATTTTCTAACTGAGACAGGTCCGTGATATCATATATGCTATACTATTGTGTTCAATAGTGGACACATTTTTATGTTTATGTTTTATATGTTCTCTCTTTTGGCTTTTTCAAAGCATCTTTCTAATTTAATACTGTGCACAGTATATTTTAAATACAATTCCATTGTGTTATATTAAAACATTTATGTGCATTATTGACTGGGTTGGATTGATTTGACACTCGGTGACTTATATTTGCATGTGTAATTAATTGACTAATTGTGCTATATTGTATGCTCTGTTGATCCCAGGCGCTGCTGTATCTTTTTCTTATTTCTTATATACAATTACAAACATACAGAAGTTTGTTTGCAGCAGCGAACGGGAACTAAAGAGATACGATTAAATTGGATGTACATGTGCACACTTGCATGTGTATATATATATATATATAAATATATTTAATTTTCCCGTAAAAATTAGCGCCTAGGTTCTTTGTTTTCTTTTCTGGTCTGTGGTCATCCTGACAAAATAAATCCATAGTGGAGTCAGAGTCAGTGTGTGTTTCCACTACACAGCTTCTTTATCATGATACATACACAAGGGGTTATGCAAATCTAAATTCTACTGTCTAGAATAATTTAGTGGGAACTGCAATTTTACTCAATTTAAAACTGGAACTCACAATGTCACCGAAACATATTCAGAATGTCAGTGACTGACACAAAGGCTCACAATGGTTGACACAAAGAGACACTCTCTAGTAGAGATGTGCACGGAGCCTTGTGTTTTAGTTTTGGTTTAATTCTAATTTCGTCGTGATTTGGTTAGAGATGTGCGGCGGGCACTTTTCATGTTTTGTGTTTTGGTTTTGGTTCTGGTTCCATGCTCGTGTTTTGGATCTGGATTGCAGTGCCGTAACTAGGTGTTGCCCACATGCACTGAAAGCGCACCATCGGCAGCACACCCCCACCCCCCGCCCGGCCGCAGCATTCGCTATAAGAGTCCAGTGCCGTCTCTCTTGGTCCCTGAGCGCCTCTCCTTCTCCTCCCACTTCTCCCCCCTGCAAGACTCGCTGTCAGGCCTCAGTCGGCGCCTGTCTCCTGCCCGCGCCGCTGCCTCTGCAGGCGTTCGTGAACGCACGGGGGGTTTCCGGGAGTGCAGGAATAACGGATCAGACCTGGCTCCTTGTACGCGTGCTGGGCCCGGCTGGCTGCCTGCCCGGGCTGCCTGGGTGCAGAGTGATCGTCTAATGAGAGACTGATCTACGCTCTGCAGGTATGTGACGGGGAGAGGTGGTGTGGTGCGCCGCGGAGAGGGGGAATAGGGGGCTTTAATGATGCTGGCCGGTGATCCGAGGGGGGAGGAGGTGCGGCAGCGTTTATAGTAAGTTATGGTGGCTCCAGGCTGATGCATAATGGCTGTTTTTCTTAATGTGAAGAGGTGTGTGTGTGTGTGTATATTATGAGTGTGTTGGCTATATAGATACTGTGTGTCTTTGTGTATGTGTGTGTATGCTACTGTGTGTGTGTGTGTGTGTGTGTGTGTGTGTGTGTGCGTGTGTGTGTCTACTGTATGTATGCTGTGTATGTGTGTGTGTTTATATGTATGCTGTGTGTATAGAGTATGCATGTTGTGTGTATGTATGCTATATGTGTGTTTGCAAGTATAGTGTGTTTGTGTGTGTGTGTATGTATATGTGTGTATATATAATATATATACACACAACAACCAGGCAACATGCCATTATGTGGATTCATTATTAAAAGCTCCTAGACGTGCCATTTTCTGCACAATATATATATATATATATATATATATATATATATATATATATATCCCTGTTAGTCCGGCTCTCCCAATACTAAGCAGCAATAGCTCCGGGTGCCTGTACAGTCGATTTACAACAAACTCAGATGGTACGGCACTCCTAGTGGCTAATAACACACATGAAGGCGGCAGCTATAGGCAACATTTCAATGCCTTTATTGTGGACCTGACGAAAATGCCACAATAAAGGCATTGAAACGTTGCCTATAGCTGCCGCCTTCATGTGTGTTATTAGCCACCAGGAGTGCCGTACCATCTGAGTTTGCTATATATATATATATATATATATATTTATATATATAGCAGCGCAGACGTACGGCACTCACAACCACTTGTGAGTGGTTGTGAGTGCCGTATGTCTGCGCTGCTATACTTTCCTTGTGTAAGGGCACCAAACCCAGCTGCTGTTACCTCGTGGAGTGCCGAGCCTTCTGCAATCTATATATATATATATATATATATATATATAATTTGAATTCCCAGCGCAGCAAAAAAAGTCCGTTCGTGGGCTCGCTGCGCTCACCACGTTTCAGGTCTGGTGGCTCGCTTCGCTCGCCACACTATTATTTTCCCCCTCGGTTGGTGGCGTGGGCACACCAATCAAGTGGGAATAGTGAGCGTTTGTTGGGATTCTGACCGTCAGGAAATTAACTGCAACATATATATCTTGTCAAGATAATGAAATAACGGGGGCGCCAATAGTGCATTAAAAGTGCTGACAGTTTTAATCCCACTTCCACAAAAGATACAGCAAGTGAAAGCCCGTACCGTAAAAGGTGGTTAAACCACCGCTTGTATAACACACATGAAATATACCCCACAATAGGATCAACGTCCTCAGTTTGGAGTCCTTACGTCAGACCACGCCCATATGCGTTTCGTCATCAGACTTCGTCAGTGGGCCACTGACGAAGTATGATGACGAAACGCGTATGGGCGTGTAAATATTTTACACTTGTATTTGGAGTAAATAATATACAGCACAGGACACCACCACTGGACTTATGGCAGCACAAGACACCACCACTGGACTGATGCAGCACAAGACAGCACCACTGGACTGGACCTATATGGCAGTACCCCATGACTTATACAGCAGTACCTCTGGAGTGGTACGGCAGTGTCAGACAGGATGGCACTTTAAAAAACTAATCCCCAAATAGCACATGATGCAAAGAAGAAAAAGAGGTGCAAGATGGAATTGTCCTTGGGCCCTCCCACCCACCCTTATGTTGTATAAACAGGACATGCACACTTCAACAAACCAATCATTTCAGCGTCAGGGTCTGCCACACGACTGTGGCTAAAATGACTGGTTTGTTTGGGCCCCCACCAAAAAAGAAGCAATCAATCTCTCCTTGCACAAACTGGCTCTACAGAGTCAAGATGTCGACCTCATCCTCATCCTCCAATTCCTCACCCCTTTCAATGTGTACATCCTACTCCTCACAGAGTATTAAGTCGTCCCCACTGGAATCCACCATCACATGTCCCTGTGTATTTTCTGGAGGCAATTACTGGTAAAGGTCTTTCTGGAGGAATTTATAATTAATTTTGATGAACATCATCTCCACATTTTGTGGAAGTAACCTCCTACGCCGATCGCTGACAAGGTTACCGGCTGCACTAAACACTCTTTCGGAGAACACACTGGAGGGGGGGGCAACTTAGGTAAAATAAAGCCAATTTGTGCAAGGGCATCCAAATTTACTCTATTTCCTGCTGGTATATGTACGGACTGTCTGACATGCCTACTTGGATGCTGTCACTCATATAATCGTCCACCATTCTTTCAATGGTGAGAGACTCATATGCAGTGACAGTAGACATGTCAGTAATTGTTGGCAGGTCCTTCAGTCTGGACCAGATGTCAGCACTCGCTCCTGTATATGGAAGTACCACTGGATTTATACGGCAGTACCACTGGACTGGATTCATACAGCAGGATCACTGGATTTATATGCCAGTACTACTGGAATTATATGGTAGTATCACTGGAATTATACGGCAGTACCACTGGACTGGATTTATATGGCAGTATCACTGGATTTATATGCCAGTATTACTGGAATTATACGCAGTACCACTGGATTTATACGGCAGTACCACTGGACTGGATTTATATGGCAGTATCACTGGAATTATATGTCAGTATCACTGGAATTATATGGCAGTACTACTGGATTTATACGCCAGTATTACTGGAATTATACGCATTACCACTGGATTTATACGGCAGTACCACTGGACTGGATTTAGACGGCAGTTTCACTGGATTTATACGCTAGTACCACTGGAATTATACGGCAGTTTCACTGGAATTATCCAGCAGAATCACCGGAATTATACGGAAGTACCACTGGATTAATAAGGCAGTACCACTGGACTTGATTTATACGGCAGGATCACTGGATTTATATGCCAGTACCATTGGAATTATACGTCAGTATCATTGGAATTATACGGCAGTACCACTGGAATAGATTTATATGTCAGGATCACTGGACTTATACGCCAGTACCACTGGAATTATATGGCACTATTACTGGAATTATACAGCAGTACCACTGGATTTATATGGCAGTACCACTGGACTGGATTTATACAGCAGGAACACTGGATTTATACAGCAGGAACACTGGATTTATACGCCAGTAACACCGGAATTATACGTCAGTATCACTGTAATTTTATGGCAGTATCACTGGAATTATACGGCAGTGCCACCGGACTGGATTTATACGCCAGTACCACTGGATTTATACTCCAGTACCACTGGAATTATATGGCAGAATCACTGGAATTATACAGCAGTATTACTGGAATTATACAGCAGTACCACTGGAGTTATACGGCAGTACAGCTGGTCCGGATTTATATGGCAGGATTGCTGAAATTATACGGCAGTATCACTGGAATTATACAACAATATCACTGGATTTATACAGCATTACCACTGGACTGGATATATACGGCAGTATCACTGGACTTATACGCCAGTATGACTGGAACTATACGGCAGTATCACTGTAATTATACGGCAGTATTACTGGAATTATATGGCTTTACCACTGGATTTATACAGCAGTACCACAGGACTGGATGTATATGGCAGTATCACTGAATTTATATGCCAGTACCACTGGAATTATACGGCAGTATCACTGGAATTATACAGCAGTACCACTGGACTTATACGGCAGTACCACTTGACTGGATTTATGTGGTAGTATTACTGGATTTATACGCCAGTACTACTGGAATTATACGACAGTATCACTGTAATTATACAGCAGTACCACTGGACTTATACGACAGTACCACTGGACTAGATTTATACAGCAGTATCACTGAATTTATACGGCAGTACCACTGTAATTATACAGCAGTATCACTGTAATTATACGGCAGTATCACTGTAATTATACAGCAGTACCACTGGAGTTATACGGCAGTATCACTGGGTTATACGGCAGTTTCAATGGACATATACAGCAGTACCACTGGACATATACAGCAGCACATGGACACCACTACTGGACTGATGTAGGACAACAGGGACACTGCAATGGACTGGACTTATACAGCAGCACTGGACATATGGCAGCAGAGTACACCACCACTGTGACTGGACTGATGCAGCACAATACACCACCACTGAACTGATGCAGCACAACACAGCACCACTGGACTGGATTTATACAGCAGCACTGGACATATGGCAGCAGAGGACACCACCACTGTGACTGGACTGATGCAGCACAATACACCACCACTGAACTGATGCAGCACAACACAGCACCACTGGACTGGACTTATACAGCAGCACTGGACATATGGCAGCAGAGGACACAACCACTGTGACTGGACTGATGCAGCACAATACACCACCACTGAACTGATGCAGCACAACACAGTACCACTGGACTGGACTTATACAGCAGCACTGGACATATGGCAGCAGAGGACACCACCACTGTGACTGGACTGATGCAGCACAAGACACTACCACTGTACTGATGCAGGACACTGAAAGACACTGAGGACAGAGAAACATCCTCTCGCTACACTCTCCAATGCCGGAGTGAAAATGGCGGAGATGCGCGGCTCCTTATATGGAATCCAAACCCCACGAGAATCCGACAGCGGGATGATGATGTTTTGCCTTTTTCTGGTTTCCGAATCAGGCGGGAAATCCCGAGCCTGACTCGGATCCGGGATCGGGCAGTGAAGTTGGGGGGGGGGTTTGGTTCTCAGGGAACCGCACCCACTCATCTCTAGTTTTGGTTTTCCAAAACCACCCTCAGGTGTTTTGGTTCGTGATTTGTATTTAAAATCCAAATCTTGGTTTTTGGACTCTTGGAAATGGATAAAAACACCTGAAGTAATGCAATTTTTGCAATCCAAAACACAAAATTAGAATTTCTGAATTCCGAACCACAGGAAGATCCATTCTGGGACTCAGTACAGATCGGATCTCCTCAGGAGATCCAGACTGGGTTTTGTTGCAGTTCAGATCCACAAAATTTGAGTGGGTTCAGATTTCTAAAGAACTGAACCGCACAACTCTACTCACGAGTGGAGTCTCTAATCCACCACTTGCAACTTTGGCACCATCGGACATACATCAATGACACCACCAGGCATTAGAGCAGCCCTAAGGTTGCTCAGAATATCTGTAAAAAACATGGCCAACACCTTTTCTGCGTACTGGTGGTAATCATCAGGACACATGCGCACTGCAAATCAGACACATGCGCCTGTATCCAATATCTGCCTCTGAATCAGGACCATGTGTCTCCGAAACACTCACAATGTTTGACGAACAGAAAGATAGTGTATGATGGCAGATTCAGGGGGGAGGGGGTGATCACCAGGGGAAGGTACCAGCTGTCAATTTTGGGTCTTGACAAAAATGTATTAGGCAGGTGGCACGTAAGGAAAAACTGGTGGACAGGGTTAGTATGTGAGAGAAAGCTGGTGGACAGGAGGCATGTGAAGGAAAAGCTGGTGGACAAGTGGACTTGTGAAGGAAAACTGGGTGGACAGGGTCTGTATGACAGAGACAGCAGGTGTGCAGAGTGGCATGTCAGTGAAAAGCTGGCATGCAGATGGGCACTTGAGAGGTAATCAGGCATCTTTGCGGGGCACGTTAGAAAAATGTTGGTGGGTAGTCGGGGAATGTGAGGCAAGAGCTGGCAAGTAAATAGGGCACTTGTGAGAAAATCAGATATCTTTGCAGGACGTGTGAGAATGATGTTGGTGGGCAGTGGTGGTTCTCGTGCTGGTAAAGGCTACGAGCTCCTAGTAGTACGATGATTACTCCCTCGCTACTTAAATCTAAGCTGTATTATGTTTTGAGAATTGTGGTGCTCTTTGTTACCTGTACTCTATTTTTGTTATTTATTTATTTACTGTAATGTTAAGTTTTGTCTCCCTGTACTGGCCTTTGTACGGCGCTGCAAAACACTTGTGGTGCCTTATAAATAAAATGTCATAATAATAATGGGGAAAAATATAGCATACAGAAGGACATGTGAGGAAAAAACTCGCAGGCAGAAGGGCACACGAGGGAAGACAGGGCCAAAATTAGGATTTTTATCATCCAGGACAAGTAATTTGACGTCAAATGCCCAGCGCAGATAGGGGGGGGAAGAAAACGTTATTGTCCCGGGTGATCCCGGTCCCTCTGTGTCTGCACCCTGCTAATTAGTCCAGCATGGATGGCGCAGAGCCCGGTCCCAAGCCTACCCCCACCGTGGCATTCTTCTGACTCATCACTGGTTTCCCACGTTTTGTCTCTGACCATCTCTGTGCCCCCTCAAATCTGGTGCCCGGGGCAAATGTCCCCTTAGCTGCTGCTCCTAGTTGAGGCTTTGGGGAAGAGGGTCATGTAAGGGCAATGTGAGTGATAAGCTGGTGGCCTTATGCGCAGAGGGGCATGCTAGGGAAAACCTGGTGGGCAGAGAGGCAGGTGAGAAAAAGGTGGTGGGCAGAGGGGCGTATGAGCAAAGAACTGATGGCCAGAGGCGTATGTGAGGAAAAAGCTGGTGGACAGAACAAAGAGTAGTGTTTGAGAGAAAAGGTGAAGGGTAAATGGTCTGTAAGGGAAATGATGGTGAATACTTTCATTGCTGAGCGTTTTCCGGGAGTGTGCTAAAAAACGCAGGCGTGTCAGGGAAAAACGTAGGAGTGTCTGGAGAAACGGGGGAGTGGCTGGCCGAACGCTGGGTGTGTTTGTGACGTCAAACCAGAAACTAAACGGACTGAGGTGATCGCAGTCTAGGAGTAGGTCTGGAGCTACTCAGAAACTGCAGGGAATTATTTAGTAGCAATTCTGCTAATCTTTCGTTCGCTATTCTGCTAAGCTAAGATACACTCCCAGAGGGCGGCGGCTTAGCGTGTGCAATGCTGCTAAAATCAGCTAGCGAGCGAACAACTCGGAATGAGGGCCCATGTGCACTGCAGGGGGGACAGATGTAACATGTGCAGAGAGAGTTAGATTTGGGTGGGGTGTATTCAAACTGAAATCTAAATTGCAGTGTAAAAATAAAGCAGCCAGTATTTACCCTGCACAGAAACAAAATAACCCACCCAAATATAACTCTCTCTGCACATGTTATATCTGCCCCCCCTGTAGTGCACATGGGGGGTCATTCCGAGTTGTTCGCTCTGTATTTTTTTCTCGCAACAGAGCGATTAGTCGCTAATGCGCATGCGCAATGCCCGCAGTGCGACTGCGCCAAGTAAATTTGCTATGCAGTTAGGTATTTTACTCACGGCATTACGAGGTTTTTTCTTCGTTCTGGTGATCGTAATGTGATTGACAGGAAGTGGGTGTTTCTGGGCGGAAACTGGCCGTTTTATGGGTGTGTGCGAAAAACGCTACCGTTTCTGGGAAAAACGCGGGAGTGGCTGGAGAAACGGAGGAGTGTCTGGGCGAACGCTGGGTGTGTTTGTGACGTCAAACCAGGAACGACAAGCACTGAACTGATCGCAGATGCCGAGTAAGTGTGGAGCTACTCAGAAACTGCTAAGAAGTGTCTATTCGCTATTTTGCTAATCTTTCGTTCGCAATTTTGATAAGCTAAGATTCACTCCCAGTAGGCGGCGGATTAGCGTGTGCAAAGCTGCTAAAAGCAGCTTGCGAGCTAACAACTCGGAATGACCCCCATGGTTTTGCCCAATTGCTAACAAACTTGTTGCTGCGATCATCTCAGAATTACCCCCATTGGCCCTCATTCCGAGTTGATCGCTAGCTGCTTTCGGTCGCAGCGCGGTGATTAAGTGAAAAAGCGTCAATTCTGCGCATGCATACAGGCCGCAGTACGCACGCGCGAAGTACTTTCACACAAAACTATGCAGTTTTACACACGGTCGAGCGACGGTTTTCAGTTGCACTGCTGATCGTTGTGTGATTGACAGGAAGTGGGTGTTTCTGGGCGGAAACTGAGCGTTTTCAGGGAGTGTGCTGAAAAACGCAGGTGTGCCTGACAAAAACGCAGGAGTGGCTGAAGAAACGGGGTAGTGACTGGCCGAACGCAGGGCATGTTTGTGATGTCAAACCAGGAACTAAACAGTCTGCAGTGATCGCAAGGTAGGAGTGGGTTTGGAGCTGCTCAGAAACTGCATGAAAAATTTTATGCGCAGTTCTGCTAACCTTTCGTTCGCACTTCTGCTAAGCTAAGATACACTCCCAGAGGGCGGCGGCCTAGCGTGTGCACTGCTGCTAAAAGCAGCTAGTGAGCGATCAACTCGGAATGAGGGCCATTGTATTCTATTTATTCATAGATATTGGTTTATTATATACAGCAGTAACTAACAGGCCCACATACTTTAGATGCTGTTATAAAAACGTAATAAACGTCTCTCAGCAACAAGACAAGCTAGCAAGCACCCATGTCGCGTTCCGTAGTACATTATGGAACAGTAACTACAAGCAGAACCTTTATTGTCAGTGAGTTTCAGCATCATTAACAGGACAGACAGGTTTGATAAATAGGCTGAGTGGTCCCTAATGCTGGTTGAGGGATTCATCTTTACTGTATAAATGTCGCTTACTGATAATAGATATTATTTGCAAAAATATCAATGAAAGCATCATTGAAGCATATTACATGCTAATCTTTGCAGGAGCGGCGTAAGAGAGGAGTGGGCCTGACTACTAGAGATGTGCACCGGAAATTTTTCGGGTTTTGTGTTTTGGTTTTGGGTTCGGTTCCGTGGCCGTGTTTTGGGTTCGAACGCGTTTTGGCAAAACCTCACCGAATTTTTTTTGTCGGATTCGGGTGTGTTTTGGATTCGGGTGTTTTTTTCAAAAAACCCTAAAAAACAGCTTAAATCATAGCATTTGGGGGTCATTTTGATCCCAAAGTATTATTAACCTCAATAACCATAATTTCCACTCATTTTCAGTCTATTCTGAACACCTCACACAATTATTTTTAGTCCTAAAATTTGCACCGAGGTCGCTGGATGACTAAGCTCAGCGACCCAAGTGGCCGAAACAAACACCAGGCCCATCTAGGAGTGGCACTGCAGTGTCACGCAGGATGGCCCTTCCAAAAAACACTCCCTAAACAGCACATGATGCAAAGAAAAAAAGAGGCACAATGAGGTAGCTGTGTGACTAAGCTCAGCGACCCTAGTGGCCGACACAAACACCTGGCCCATCTAGGAGTGGCACTGCAGTGTCACGCAGGATGGCCCTTCCAAAAAACACTCCCCAAACAGCACATGACGCAAAGAAAAAAAGAGGCGCAATGAGGTAGCTGTGTGAGTAAGCTAAGCGACCATAGTGGCCGACACAAACACCTGGCCCATCTAGGAGTGGCACTGCAGTGTCACGCAGGATGGCCCTTCAAAAAAACACTCCCCAAACAGCACATGACGCAAAGAAAAATGAAAGAAAAAAGAGGTGCAAGATGGAATTGTCCTTGGGCCCTCCCACCCACCCTTATGTTGTATAAACAGGACATGCACACTTTATCCAACCCATCATTTCAGTGACAGGGTCTGCCACACGACTGTGACTGAAATGACGGGTTGGTTTGGACCCCCACCAAAAAAGAAGCAATTAATCTCTCCTTGCACAAACTGGCTCTACAGAGGCAAGATGTCCACCTCATCATCATCCTCCGATTCATCACCGTGTACATCCCCCTCCTCACAGATTATCAATTCGTCCCCACTGGAATCCACCATCACAGCTCCCTGTGTACTTTGTGGAGGCAATTGCTGCTGGTGAATGTCTCCATGGAGGAATTGATTATAATTCATTTTAATGAACATCATCTTCTCCAATATTGCTGGCGTTGTCCGATGCCACAAATCCACAGGAGAGTCCAATTGGGGTAAGCCATTCTGCGATGATCTTCCTCAGTTGCCGTAAGAGGTTTTTAGCTGTGTGCGTATTCTGGAAAGCGGTGATACAAAGCGTAGCCTGCCTAGGAAAGAGTTGGCGTTTGCGAGATGCTGCTACTGGTGCCGCCGCTGCTGTTCTTGCGGCGGGAGTCAATACATCTACCCAGTGGGCTGTCACAGTCATATAGTCCTGAGTCTGCCCTGCTCCACTTGTCCACATGTCCGTGGTTAAGTGGACATTGGGTACAACTGCATTTTTTAGGACACTGGTGAGTCTTTTTCTGAGGTCTGTGTACATTTTCGGTATCGCCTTGTCAATTTCCTCCCCAGCGCCAGCAACACCCATATCCTCCTCATCCTGGTGTACTTCAACACTGACATCTTCAATCTGACTATCAGGAACTGGACTGCGGGTGCTCCTTCCTGCACTTGCAGGGGGCGTGCAAATGGTGGAAGGCGCATGCTCTTCACGTCCAGTGTTGGGAAGGTCAGGCATCGCAACCGACACAATTGGACTCTCCTTGTGGATTTGTGATTTCGAAGAACGCACAGTTCTTTGCTGTGCTTTTGCCAGCTTAAGTCTTTTCATTTTTCTAGCGAGAGGCTGAGTGCTTCCATCCTCATGTGAAGCTGAACCACTAGCCATGAACATAGGCCAGGGCCTCAGCCGTTCCTTGCCACTCCGTGTGGTAAATGGCATATTGGCAAGTTTACGCTTCTCCTCCTACGATTTTATTTTAGATTTTTGAGTCCTTTTTTTACTGATATTTTGTGTTTTGGATTTTACATGCTCTGTACTATGACATTGGGCATCGGCCTTGGCAGACGACGTTGATGGAATTTCATCGTCTCGGCCATGACTAGTGGCAGCAGCTTCAGCACGAGGTGGAAGTGGATCTTGATCTTTCCCTATTTTTGGAACCTCAACATTTTTGTTCTCCATATTTTAATAGGCACAACTAAAAGGCACCTCAGGTAAACAATGGAGATGGATGGATACTAGTATACTTAGGGATGACGAGTGACTGACGACACAGAGGTAGCTACAGCCGTGGACTACCGTACTGCGTCTGCTAGTATAGAGATGATAATGATATAAAAAAAATATATATATCACTACTGCAGGTATATATAATATAATGACGGACCTGCTGGACACTGTCAGCAGACTCCTAAACTACTAGTATGAAGAAGATAGAAAAAAAAAACCCCACCACAGGTAGGTATAAAATTATGGACGAGCACTGACGACACAGAGGTAGCTACAGCCGTGGACTACCGTACTGCGTCTGCTAGTATAGAGATGATAATGATATAAAAAATATATATATATCACTACTGCAGGTATATATAATATAATGACGGACCTGCTGGACACTGTCAGCAGACTCCTAAACTACTAGTATGAAGAAGATAGAAAAAAAACCCCACCACAGGTAGGTATACAATTATGGACGAGCACTGACGACACAGAGGTAGCCACAGCCGTGGACTACCGTACTGCGTCTGCTAGTATAGAGATGATAATGATATAAAAAATATATATATATCACTACTGCAGGTATATATAATATAATGACGGACCTGCTGGACACTGTCAGCAGACTCCTAAACTACTAGTATGAAGAAGATAGAAAAAAAAAAACCCCACCACAGGTAGGTATACAATTATGGACGAGCACTGACGACACAGAGGTAGCTACAGCCGTGGACTACCGTACTGCGTCTGCTAGTATAGAGATGATAATGATATAAAAAATATATATATATCACTACTGCAGGTATATATAATATAATGACGGACCTGCTGGAGACTGTCAGCAGACTCCTAAACTACTAGTATGAAGAAGATAGAAAAAAAAACCCCACCACAGGTAGGTATACAATTATGGACGAGCACTGACGACACAGAGGTAGCCACAGCCGTGGACTACCGTACTGCGTCTGCTAATATAGAGATGATAAAGATGATAGAGATGAACAAAAAATATATAACACTACTGCAGGTAAATATTTATATAATATAATGAATGACGGACCTGCTGGACACTGTCAGCAGAATGCGTTTATAGAATAAAAAAAAAAACACCACAGGAGTGTTTAACTTTTTCAGGCAGACAATATACTGGTGGTCACTGGTCAGTCACACTGGCAGCAAAAGTGTGCACTGTACTCCTGCTATAACTGCACCCCAGTCTCCCCCACAATTCAGCTGTGTGAGCAGTGAGCACTCAGCACAGTCAGATATACATATAGATGATATTATCATGCAGCACACTGAGGCTGAGCACAGATATGGTATGTGACTGTGTATTGTTTTTTTTCAGGCAGATAACGGATTATATTAAATAATAAATAAAACTGGTGGTGGTCAGTCACTAGTAACTAACTATCAGCAAAACTCTGCACTCTGAGTACTCCTAATGCTCCCCAAAATTACTAAGTAATCAACTCAAGTGTCTCTATCTATTCTAACGGAGAGGACGCCAGCCACGTCCTCTCCCTATCAATCTCAATGCACGTGTGAAAATGGCGGCGACGCACGGCTCCTTATATAGAATCCGAGTCTCGCGATAGAATACGAGCCTCGCGAGAATCCGACAGCGGGATGATGACATTCGGGCGCGCTCGGGTTAGCCGAACAAGGCGGGAAGATCCGAGTCTGCCTCGGACCCGTGTAAAAAGGCTGAAGTTCGGGGGGGTTCGGATTCCGAGGAACCGAACCCGCTCATCTTTACTGACTACGGGGGTCATTCCGAGTTGATCGCTAGCTGCTGTTGTTCGCTGCGTAGCGATCAGTGAAAAAAAGGCTAATCTGCGCATGCGTATGCACCGCAATGCACACGCGTGTCGTACGGGTACGAAGTCCATTGTGGTTTTGCACTTGTTCTTGCGACGATTCCAATCGTACAGCCGATCGCAAGGTGATTGACAGAAAGATGGCGTTTGTGGGTGTCAACTGACCGTTTTCTGGGAGTGTTTGAAAAAATGCAGGCGTGGCTGGGCGTTTGCTGGGAGGGTGTCTGTCGTCATTACCGTTTCACTCGTCGCAGCAATCATCGCACAGGATAAGTAACTACAGGGCTGTTCTTGTTTTGCACAAAATGTGTTTGCAGGCGCTCTCCTGCACAGGCGTTCACACTCCTGCAAAGCAAAAATACACTCCCCCGTGGGTGGCAACTATGCGTTTGCACGGCTGCTAAAAACTGCTAGCGAGCGATGAACTCGGAATGACCCCCTACATGCGCAGTAGATTCTGGCATTGTTCCATAGCCTATTGCGAAAGCGCATGTCTCCGGAATCATGGTCCCACCATGTTCCCAGTGACTGATCTCTACTGCTCATGTGCAAATCACCAGGAAAATGGCTGCCAAGCCATTTTCTGGTTGATTTCTGCTGAAGCTCTGACTTGGAACTCCGGTGAGCTAAGTAATTAAACATGAGTACAGGGCATTGTCGGCCTGGGGCATGAAGCGATCACTGGAGGAATGCAGTGGTAGGGACCCATGTTTGTGGGGGGTGGCCAAGCTTCAGAGGGGGTGTGGCCAGCCACCACATTGGTTTGCCTAACCATTAAAGAGTGCATGGTCTGGGCCGCTTGATAGGTATATATAGTAAATACTGCTAGTGCATGCATGATCATAGGTGTGCGCAGGGGGGGTGCCTGGTGCGCACAGGCACCCCCTAATGTCTGGCAACCCGATCTCACATGCCTGATGCAGCGATCGCCGAGCAGGCTGATTACTGTCCCCTCTGCGTTGCACCCTGTCAGGACTGCATTACTGACTGGACGCCTGGGTTAATCAAGGGTGCCACTGCCACCGGCTTTCAAACTCCCGGCTCCACCTCAATATACAAAAACAGCGTGATGTGATGTGACGACATCATGCTGCTCTCACGCCCACCTGTCACACCCGTCACACGCCCACCTCTCTTCTTCTATGCTATGCCAATGCCAGCCACTGATGAGGAGCAGCATGCAGCCAGCGTTCTTTCTAGGAAGACAAATTCAATACTGGCAGTAGGTCGGCAGCAGCATTGACACATTACGCATTTTTCCAGCAGCAGCAGTACTAGTCTGTGACTGTCAGTGTCAGTGAGTGACTGCAGCTTGCAGAAGAAAGAGTGGGGGAGCCAGACCAGGCTGAGGAGGAGCAGTGTAATTGCAGTGAGTGCCATCAGGGGTGTTTGTTTGGTGCACACCACAACATCTGACAATGTATCTGCTTTATTAGGATTGGTACAAGGGTGGCTATTTGATATTGTGTTGACCGTCAATAGATGGTGTTAGACACGCCCAAAAGGCGGTGCTAGACACATCCCTCTAAAAGTGCACCCCCTAATAAAATGTGCTGCGCACGCTTATGTGCATGATAATGTACCAGATTAATAACAGCAATGCAGAAAATACACCATAGTCCTGTGCAGTATAATGTAACATATGTATAATGTATCATTCAAGTACACAGTTTGGATCCTGATCCCTAGAGGAGGAGTAGGGGCAGGGGCCCCCAGGCAGCGGGACCCACCCAAGGGTTTCCCCTGTACCCCTGTGGGCCAGTACAAACATGGTGCATGGTGTGTGGTGTTGTGCCCCCCCTGGACCCAGGAGACTGTTTACACAGCACCCACCACATCTATTGTAGATACGCCAAGGCATATTTGCCTTATTACAGCATATACTATAGCAAAACCTGGGAAAATAGTTCTTCAAAAATAACTTTCACGGGTATAATAAGTTTATGTTGTTCAATATGTTATTATTTTGACTTTAGTTTGTTTAAAAACATAAATTAAGCAAAATAGCGTATCTAGTAGGGATGCACCCAGCACCCCCCCCCCCCCCCATTTTCCTGCTGCTGGCAGTGCCATCTTTCTCACTGTGGGACACATTTACACAATCCACATGGAGATAGGATGTGATATATTTGCACAATGTGATACTTGAATACAACGCTTGCAAGAAAGCTCTGTCCTTGGGAATACAATCCCTGCACTTCTCAGGGTATTCTTAGCAAAAACTGTGCCAGCACTTATGCTGCCAACTACCCCATCCCCCACCCCGTGCAACTACCCCCGTGACCTCTCTTCTACCCGCATCCCACCCTCTCCCCGTGAAGCTAACACTTACCTTATGCTGCTGCACCCAGGATTCAGTGTCTGGGTCCTTCTCTCTGTCACACCAGTCACCTGATCAGCTGTAAACTGAGATGCAAGCACGGAGTTTTACAACATCAGCTGACTAGGGTCACAGAGAGAAGCCAAACACCAATCCCTGTCTGTAGCAGCGTGCAGGTAAATTTAATTTTCTTTTTTTCCTGTAACTTTTTATTTTCTTTAGTAATCTGCCTGCGGTCTGTTTAGACAGGAGTAGGGGAACTGGAGGGAAGCCTGTATAATGCCATCTGAAGATGGCATTATTATCACAGGGCTCTCTCCTGTATTTTTTTTACAATCTAATGTTAGCAAATAAAGGCAGATCACATTTCCCATTGCAAGTATGGAATGCGATCTGATTACTAAAAATCTAATTTAAAGGTTTAAAGGAGAATTTTATGAGTTCTTCTCCAATTGCCATTTTATACATTTTTATTGTATTAAAATAATGCTATTAGGGTGTGAATACACCCTTTTTCACATTATTTTAGAAAAAAAAATATTAATAAAAATGTCCCAATGTCTGTGGAAAGATGGTACTATACAGTAGTTGACAGAGATTATGGCACCTTTGTCACCATGCTGCACAGCCCACCCATCAATTTGTTAAACCCCTCTGACAGCTACAATTTATGGTTATTGCAACTTTTGAGACAAAGAGATCTATGTGATTGCGCGGTCACCGGGCTCGATAGGCGCTCTCCCTGCTCTGCTTCCCGCTGCTGCACGAGTCTCCCCTGCTGCCAGGCTGGTAATGCACATAGCAGCCAGATACGCAGCGTGAACTCCAGTCCCAATTCCCGACTGTCCTGATGACATAAACTTTAACACACTGCAGTGAACAGCATTGTGAACGTAGAGAGGTAGCGGAGTTTCGGGAGGGATGGGGCGGAGTTTTGGGGGTGGAGCCGGACGGGTAACTGCATGTGCATATGCACTTTGGGGGTCATTCCGAATTGATCGCTCGCTAGCAGTTTTTAGCAGCCATGCAAACGCTATGCCGCCGCCCACTGGGGAGTGTATTTTAGCTTAGCCTACTCAGTGCTTGCGATCACTTCAGCCTATTCTTGTCCGGATTTGACGTCATACACCCGCCCAGCGAACGCCCAGCCACGCCTGCATTTTTTCAGACATGCCTGCATTTTTGCAAACACTCCCTTAAAACGGTCAGTTGACACCCAGTAACGCCCCTTTCCTGTCAATCTTCTTGCGGCCGTCAGTGCGAAGGAAAACTTAGCTAGAACCTGTGCAAAACACCAAATGTCTTTGTACCCGTACATCATGCGTGCGCATTACAGGGCATACGCATGCGCATAAATCCCGTTTTTTTCACCTGATTGCTGCGCTGCAAAAATCGGCAGCGAGCGATCAACTCGGAATGACCCCCTATGTCCCTTATGTCCTCTACTGCAGCTGGCTGTGACGAAGCTGCAGATGTTTGGGCTCCTGTCATATAGCCGTAGATTGTACACACTGCTGCTGTCTGGCTTTCATTTAGGATCGTTACTGTGTTATGCACAACCCCCAACAAGTTGCTGGCCCCTCCCCTGGGACCAGCCACCAATAAGCTGTGCTCCTTTCCAGACTGGTCCCTCCTCTCCTGCGTCCCATCTCTATCCTACTCTCCTCCCACTCCAGTATTCATGCTGGCTTTGCCTGCCTGTGATTGCCTCCTGGGTCCTCCTGGGATCTCTTCTCCAGCCCTCTCTCTTCTGTGGGTACTCATGGCTGCATATATACAGAGAACAGTAAGTAGGAGAGATAGAGGGGAAAAAAGAATCTGTTTACCATTATGTGTATAAGTGGCACTTCTGTGGATGGGTGTGGTATGTGTGACCGGCAGACAGGAGACCGCCAGTCAGCATACCGACGCCGCAGCGGAATCCTGACGGAGGTGGCGAGCGCAGCAAGCCCCTTGTGGGCTCCCCACGCTGGACACCCACGAGTAGGAATAGTCCCTGTTGGTCGGCATGCTGACCGCGGGGATTGTGAGGGGGCGGGATGTAGGGGTAGGTAATGGGACCGCCGGTCACATAACTACATCCCGTGTGGATATTATGCATATATGCCGCTACGACTGGGGACATTATGCGTAAGCGCACTACTACTGTGTGGCGTAATTTGAAATGGGAGTCAGTTTGTGTGGTCACGCCCCTTCCTTTTAAGACCACACCCCATTTGGGTGTCCCTTTGTAAAGTATGGGAGGGCGCAAATTTATAGTTTGCAGGAGGGCGCCAAACACCCTAGCACCGGCCCTGGTCACCACCCAGTTTCCATCCAGAAACTCCCATTTTACTGAAAGAGTTTTCCATCAATGGATGGATCAATCCATCTTTCAATCTCTGTCCATGTGCATATGCATGCGGCACGGTATGCCCAGGCAGCAACTGATGAGATCAACCAGAGTTTCCATTATATCCAACATAGAATCAGCCCCTCCGTTTTTGTCCCTTAAATATAAAAGTAGAACATGTATTCATGTATTTTCCATAGTGTGTAGAGCTGGCTACAATATTGCCCCTTTAGCAAAACTCAATTATTTAACACTTACATGAAATAAAATAAAAATAATTGTGCATTGCTGTGTAATGTATTTTTTGCTGTCTCAAAGCATAGTTGCCTACCTGTTTAATCTCCTCTCCGAGAGAAACCTGGAGAGGAGACGCAGCAGGTTTCTTCGTTGGGCGGGGCTGCACTGTTTTGTCATTATGCCCCACCCCCAAGACAGGAAAATGCCCGCGATTCGCAGGTCCGTCTGTACGGGGCGGGGCTAAATAATGCAATTAGCCTCGCCTCTTCACAGAACCACTGATAATGCATTAATTTTATCCCTGTACTGCCCGGGCGGATATCAGCGGGATGCGGGAGAGTAACCTGCCCTTCCGGGGCTGTGAGGGACTACCCGCAAATTCAGGAGCCCCCCGCAGCTTCCAGGAGGGTAGGCAAGTATGTCTCAAAGCCAAGGACATGAATTGCACATGGCTTATCTGTGATTGTTTAATATTTGTAAATAACTAATTCCTTATTTATCATTGTAAATGAGCATTAGTGTCCTTAGAGGATAAATACTCAGACTACGTGTCACACACCAGAGGCAGCGGCCGCCGCGCTTACCCCTGCGTGCCTGCTGGTCCGTCTGGCGGCCCCCGCCTCCAGCGGTCGTCGGGTCCCGGCGTCTGGCTGGCGCTGCTCCCGGCGGTTCCCCGGAGTGTGGGCGCCGTCATTGCACCCAGCGTCACGTGGGCGGGAGTGGGTGGCGTCACAGACCAGCTCCACCAATCCTGTTAGGGCGGGAGATTCAAAACCAGACGCCGGGCAGAGCTCCGGCGCCTAAGTAGCGTCGCTTTTCCGGAGGTGATCTCCAGTGCTCCTGTGACCGCTGTGCTACCTCTTACAGTTTCCAGCATCCAGTCAGCTTTCCCAGCATATTGTGCTGCGCGCTCACCTAGTCTTCAGTGTTTTTAAACATCGCTCACGAGTTCTTCAAATCATCAGAGTCTTTGAACACTGCTCACAAAATCTTCAGTGCCTTATATCATCGCTCACAAGTTCTTCATTCACCAGTGTCTTTATCATTGCTCACAAGTTCTTCATTCATCAGTGTCTTTATCATCGCTCACAAGTTCTTCATTCACCAGTGTCTTTATCATCGCTCACAAGTTCTTCATTCATCAGTGTCTTATATCATCGCTCAGAAGTTCTTCATTCATCAGTGTCTTTATCATCGCTCACAAGTTCTTCATTTATCAGTGTCTTTATCATCGCTCACAAGTTTTTCATTCACCAGTGTCTTTATCATCGCTCACAAGTTCTTCATTCATCAGTGTCTTTATCACCGCTCACAAGTTCTTCATTCATCAGTGTCTTTATCATCGCTCACAAATTCTTCATTCATCAGTGTCTTTATCATCGCTCACAAGTTCTTCATTCACCAGTGTCTTTATCACCGCTCACAAGTTCTTCATTCATCAGTGTCTTTATCATCGCTCACAAATTCTTCATTCATCAGTGTCTTTAAACATCGCTCACAAGTTCTTCAAATCATCAGAGTCTTTGAACACTGCTCACAAAATCTTCAGTGCCTTATATCATCGCTCACAAGTTCTTCATTCACCAGTGTCTTTATCATCGCTCACAAGTTCTTCAATCATCAGTGACTTTAAACATCGCTCACAAATTCTTCAGTAGCCTTTTGACATTGACCACCAGTCCTCTTTCTTCCATGTGTTGCTGTATTGCTCCCTTCCCTAAATAAAGTTCTTCAGCATTTCTTCATCAAACACAATTGTCAGAGTCCTGTATGAGGAAAACCTATATCCGGCCTTCTCTGCTCCGACCCAGCTGTGGTGCCTCTTCCCGACCATCGGAGGAGCCCCCGAGTTCACAACACTCCCAATCCAGGTCAGTGACAGTATACTCAGGCCCCATGGACCCGGGGGATCGGAACCCAGAGGCAAGTGCCATCCAGGACTTGGTTTCCCGAGTTCAGAGTCAGGAGGCTGCACAGAGCCAGGTGATGCAGTATCTCCAGGAATTATCCGGTCGGCTGGATCAAATTCAGGCTTCTCTGGCTTCAGTAGTTCCGGCTCCAGCTCCAGTACCCGCTCCAGTGGTTGTCCCTAGTAATGTTCAATCCTTGTCTGGAACTAGGTCACGCCTTCAGCTTCCCACTCCCTCTCGCTATAATGGGAATCCAAAGAATTGCCGTGGTTTTCTCAACCAATGTGAGGTGCATTTTGAACTTCTTTCGCACAACTTCCCCACGGATTGGTCCAAGGTGGCATACATTATTTCCTTACTGGAAGGTTCAGCGATCTGATCCCTTGGTTTCTAGTTACACCAATTTAATTGCGTCATTTCGAAGGATCTTTGATGAGCCCGGCAGAACGGCCGCTGCTTCTTCAGACTTGCTCCGAGTCCGACAAGGCTCCCGTTCAGTGGGGGCAGTATGTGATTCACTTCCAGACCATAGCTTCAGAACTACGCTGGAATAATGATGCTCTCCGTGCTGCCTTTTGGAACGGGCTTTCCGACCGCCTAAAGGATGAACTGATCACTAGGGATCTGCCAGATTAGAACAGTTGATCTCACTCTGTGTAAAGGTGGATCTTCGCATGCAGGAACGGGGAGGCGAACGTAGTCGGTCTGATCGATCCAGATTCCGGTCTCTCCCGTCTAAGCAAACGGTTACTCCAGGTCCAGACGAACCCATGCAAATCAATCAATCTCGGCTGTCCCCGGAAGAACGACAGCGACGTCGTGAGGGTAGACTCTGCCTCTACTGTGGAGCCGCGGATCATTTTCTCAAGTTCTGCAAGTCCCGTCCGGGAAACGGGCAGTCCCAGCTTGTTCCGGAGGAGTCGAGTTAGGAATTACATCTAAACCTTCTCCGACAGTGGACTGTTTACTCTCCGTGTCTCTGTTTCCCGAGTCAATAGCCAAACCTGTTAAAGCTTTGCTGGACTCTGGGGCTACAGGGAATTTTGTTTCCCTTTCTTGTGTCCAGAACTTAGGTTTACAGTTACAGTCTATCAAACGGCCTATTACGTTGACCGCCATCAATGGTACCCAAATTTCTAATGGTCTTATTACCAGTCGCACAGTGCCAATCAGGCTGCAGGTGGGAGCTCTGCATCAAGAACATCTGGAGTTCCTAGTGATTCGGGAGATGCCCCACGATCTGGTTCTAGGTCTTCCTTAGCTTAAAATTCACAACCCTCACGTCGACTGGAAGTCGTCACAAATACTGTCCTGGAGTTCTTTTTGTCATTCTAATTGTCTCACTCCTGTCTACCTGCTCCAGGTATCTTCCAAGTCGGATGAAGAGCTCATTCCGGAGGTCTATCGGGAGTTCACAGATGTCTTTTCGGAGCAGGCGGCCGATCAGTTACCACCCCATAGACCCTGGGACTGTCCCATTGAGCTCATCCCAGGGAAAATGCCACCCCGGGGACGTACTTACCCCTTGTCTTTACCCGAGACCCAAGCTATGTCGGACTACATCAAGTCTAATTTGCTGAAAGGATTCATTCGCCCCTCTACCTCACCGGCGGGAGCAGGTTTCTTTTTTGTGAAGAAGAAGGACGAAGGGTTAAGACCGTGTATTGACTATTGGGGCTTAAACGATATCACCGTTAAGAACAAATACTCTTTGCCGCTCATCACGGAGCTATTTGATAGGGTTCGCGGAGCCCACGTCTTCACTAAGCTCGATTTAAGGGGAGCCTATAATTTGATACGCATCCGACAGGGGGACGAATGGAAGACGGCCTTCAATACCAGGGACGGGCATTATAAATATTTGGTAATGCCGTTTGGCCTCAGCAATGCCTCTGCTGTTTTCCAGGGATTTGTGAATGAGATATTCCGGGACATGTTATACCTAAGCGTAGTGGTATATTTGGATGACATGCTGATATTTTCTAAAAATCTCACAGAGCACAGAGTACAGGTCAAGGAAGTACTTCTTTGCCTACGAAGGAATCATCTCTACGGCAAGATTTCCAAATGTACCTTTGAGGTCCCTTCAATTCCATTTCTTGGCTATGTCATCTCAGGTACGGAGCTCTGCATGGATCCGGAAAAACTCACTGCCATTTGGGACTGGACTCAGCCTCTCTCCTTGAAAGCGGTACAAAGATTTCTGGGTTTTGCGAATTACTACCGGAAATTCATAAAGGGATTCTCTACCATTGTGGCACCTATTACTGCCCTAACCAAAAAGGGGTCTGACCCAAGTCACTGGTCTTCTGAAGCGGTAGCAGCGTTCGCCCGGTTGAAAGCAGCCTTTATGTCTGCTCCGGTACTCCAGCAACCGAATTTTCTCAAAACCATTCTTCTTGGAGGTCGATGCTTCCTCGGTAGGCATTGGTGCCGTACTTTCCCAGTACTCCTCTGATGGGAAGTTACATCCATGTGGTTTCCATTCTCGCAATTTCTCTCCCGCTGAACGAAACTACACCATTGGAGACCAGGAACTTCTGGCGATTAAATCTGCCCTAGAAGAATGGAGGTACTTATTGGAAGGTGCTAAACATCTAATTACGATTTACACCGATCACAAGAACTTGCTGTATCTCAAGACGGCCCAGTGCTTGAACCCCCATCAAGCTAGATGGGCGCTCTTCTTCACTCGTTTCTCGTTCATCATTAAGTACCGGGCCGGGACTTTTAACACTAAGGCTGATGCTCTATCTTGTTCCTTAACGGCCTCGGATGAAGAAAATTCAGTTGAAAAGGCTTTGATTCTCAGTCCAGTCTCTATTTCGGCAGCTCCTACCACTCTGGGTCCTCCTCCTGGGAGAATGTCTGTACCAGCTAAATTTTGACCGAAATTGTTGCAGTGGGCTCATATCTCCAAGTTTTCCGGTCATCCTGGATTTCAAAAAATGTGGGAATTTCTACGAAGGTCATACTGGTGGGATACTATGAAGAAGGATATACAGGATTATGTCAACACATGTCCTCAATGTGCTCAGCACAAAACTCTTCATCTGCCTCCTGCGGGGTTGCTTCATCCACTGTCCATTCCTAAGAGACCTTGGATCCATATTTCGATGGACTTTGTTACTGAATTGCCCTTCTCCAAGGGTCATAATACCATCTGGGTGATTATTGACCGCTTTTCTAAAATGGCACATTTTATTCCATTGACCGGGTTACCGTCAGCTCCCAAGTTGGCTTCTTTATTCATTCGTGAACACTTCCGCCTGCACAGGTTACCTCAGGAGATAGTCTCTGATCGGGGGGTGCAGTTCACGGCAAGATTCTGGAGGGCCCTCTGCTCTGCCTTACAAATAAAGCTCAAGTTCTCATCTGCTTACCATCCTCAAACCAATGGGCAGACTGAACGCGTCAATCAAGATTTAGAGACTTTTCTCCGCGTTTATCTCTCTCCTTCGCAAGACAATTGGGTGGAACTGTTACCCTGGGCCGAGTTTGCCCATAATCATCTGTACCACTCCTCAACTGGTGAGTCTCCATTCTTTATTAATTATGGATTCCATCCTCAAGTTCCAGAATTACCCATCTGTCCTCCGGAAGATGTTCCTGCTGCAGCCTCTACTCTCCGGCACTTCAGTCAAATCTGGAGTAGGGTTCATGCTAACCTCAAGAAAATCTCCAGCCGCTACAAATTCTTTGCGGATAGGAAGCGACGGGCAGCTCCCCAATACAAAGTGGGTGACATGGTATGGCTCTCTACCCGCAATCTCCGTTTAAGAGTGCCTGCTATGAAGTTTGCTCCAAGGTTCATTGGTCCTTATCCTGTGTTGCAAGTCCTGAACCCGGTTGTCTGCAAATTGGGATTGCCTTCCCACTTTCGGGTACCAAATTCTTTCCATGTCTCTCTCCTTCATCCTCTTGTTTTGAATCGGTTCCATTCAGAATCTCCTAGGCCAACCTCTGTAGAGACTGAAGCTGGAACGGAATTTGAAATTAAAGCTATTCTTGATTCTCGTTATCTTCACAAGAATCTACAGTATCTGGTAGAATGGAAAGGTTATGGTCCTGAGGAGAGGAGCTGGGTCAAAGCTGCTGAAGTCACGGCTCCCCGACTAGTGCGGATCTTCCATTCCAGACATCCAACAAAGCTCGGGAAGTGTTTGGGGGCCACTCCTGGAGGAGGGGGTACTGTCACACACCAGAGGCAGCGGACGCCGCGCTTACCCCTGGGTGTCTGCTGGTCCGTCTGGCGGCCCCTGCCTCCGGTGGTCATCGGGTCCCGGCGTCTGGCTGGCGCTGCTCCCGGCGGTTCCCCGGAGTGTGGGCGCCGTCATTTCACCCAGCGTCAAGTGGGCGGGAGTGGGTGGCGTCACAGACCCGCTCCACCAATCCTGTTAGGGTGGGAGATTCAAAACCAGACGCCGGGCAGAGCTCCGGCGCCTGAGTAGCGTCGCTTTTCCGGAGGTGATCTCCAGTGCTCCTGTGACCGCTGTGCTACCTCCTAGAGTTTCCAGCATCCAGTCAGCTTTCCCAGCATATTGTGCTGCTCGCTCACCTAGTCTTCAGTGTTTTTAAACATCGCTCACGAGTTCTTAAAATCATCAGCGTCTTTGAACACTGCTCACAAGTTCTTCATTCATCAGTGTCTTTATCATCGCTCACAAGTTCTTCATTCACCAGTGTCTTTATCATCGCTCACAAGTTCTTCATTCACCAGTGTCTTTATCATCGCTCACAAGTTCTTCATTCATCAGTGTCTTTATCACCGCTCACAAGTTCTTCATTCATCAGTGTCTTTATCATCGCTCACAAATTCTTCATTCATCAGTGTCTTTAAACATCGCTCACAAGTTCTTCAATCATCAGTGACTTTAAACATCGCTCACAAATTCTTCAGTAGCCTTTTGACATTACCCACCATCCTCTTTCTTCCATGTGTTGCTGTATTGCTCCCTTCCCTAAATAAAGTTCTTCAGCATTTCTTCATCAAACACAATTGTCAGAGTCCTGTATGAGGAAAACCTATATCCGGCCTTCTCTGCTCCGACCCAGCTGTGGTGCCTCTTCCCGACCATCGGAGGAGCCCCCGAGTTCACAACACTCCCAATCCAGGTCAGTGACCCTACGTTTCGATATTTAAAATAAAAGAAACTTGTCCAAAGTAATTAGTTTTCTGGTATGTAGACAGGAGTGTTCAATACTGTTATGCTGGTATAACGGCAGGCACTTTGGATCTTCCATTGCAATTACATTAATAAGACACTTGTTACAAAATATTTTCAATGTTAAGGTGGTGATTGAAAACTAGAATTTTAAATAACATGTTTTATACTAATGAATTGCTCTTTGATAAAATAAATAAAAAAAGAAAATATAAAGTACAGATGGAGCCTCGCTCATCTAGCCTTCTCTGCTGTGCCATGGTGCACCAAGGCTTATTAGCATAAGTGCTTCATATAGTAACATAGTAACATAGTATTTGAGGTTGAACAGAGGCAAATTGCCCATCGTGTTCAACCTGCTTTAAGTTGTGATGATTCTACATACTTGCTGAATAATGTTTTATGACTAGTTAGCTACTATAACTCATGTTACCCCCGGATTAACCACGTTGATATTTTAAGTATTATAACCTTGGATAGCTTTTTCATTCAGAAATGTATCCATTCCTTTTTAAATCCAATTACATAGTCCGCCATTACCACCTTCCCTGGCAGGGAATCCACATCCTGAGTGCCCTAACAGTGAAGAACCCTTTCCTCCGTTGCATTCAGAACTTTCTCTCCTCCTGTCGCAGCGAGTGCCCACGTATCCTAAACTGTGTTCTTTTAATAAATAATTCCTCTGATAACTCTTTGTGATGTCCCTTTACATATTTGAAGATATTAATAATATCTCCTCTTAGGCGCCTCTTTTCTAGTGTATACATATTCAACCTAGTAAGTCTTTCCTTATAGTCCAGTCCTTCTAGGCCTTTAATCAATTTAGTAGCTCGCCTTTGAACACTTTCGAGCTCACTGATGTCTTTTTTATACAATGGTGCCCAAAACTGAACACAATATTCCAGGTGCGGACGTACCAATGCCTTATACAGCGGCATTATTACATCCGAGTCCCTTGTCTCAATTCCCCTTTTTATGCACGCTAGCACCTTACTTGCCTTCTTTACTGTGTTTTGACATTGTGTATGGTTATTAAGCCTATTATCAATGAATACCCCCAAATCTTTTTCCAACTCTGTTTCCCCTAAGCGTTCCCCATTTAATATGTAGGATGCAAGTTTGTTTTTAGTCCCAAAATGCATAACCTTGCATGTGTCTGTATTGAACCTCATTTTCCATTTAGACGCCCAGAGTTCAAGTTTAGATAGATCATTCTGCAAGGACTCCACATCCAATTCTGAATTAATTACCTTACACAGTTTAGTATCATCTGCAAAGATTGACACTGTGCTTTCCAGGCCTATTTCTAGGTCATTGATAAATATGTTGAACAGTAGTGGTCTGAGTACGGACCCTTGTGGTATTCCGCTGACTACTGGGGACCAGGTTGAGGACTTCCCGTTGACCACTACTCGCTGTACCCTGCTATCCAACCAGCTGATTATCCATGTGCAAATAGTTTTTCCTAGGCCAAGCTCCTTTAATTTGATCATCAGTCTCCTGTGAGGAACTGTATCGAAGGCTTTTGCAAAATCTAGGAAGACCACATCCACTGCTTTTTCTTGATCAAGATTATTGCTCACTTCCTCGTAGAAGCTAATTAAGTTAGTCTGACATGACCTGTCCCTCAGAAACCCATGCTGGTTCTTGCTAATAATCCTAGTGGACTGTAGATACTTCTGTATGCCGTCCCTTAGAATTCCTTCCAATATTTTCCCCACTATAGATGTTAAACTAACTGGTCTGTAGTTTCCCGGAAGATTTTTGGATCCCTTTTTAAATAATGGCATTACCTCAGCTATACGCCAATCCTTCGGTACCATGCCTGATCTAATTGAACTATTGAAAATCAAGTACAGGGGTCGTGCTAGTTGTGAACTAAGCTCCATAAGAACCCTCGGGTGAAGTCCATCAGGACCAGGTGAATTATTAATCTTAATTTTGCTTAATCTCTCCCGGACTACATCTTCGCTTAAACAAGTATCGAACCATGAATCATTACTGTCACAATTGTTATGCTCTACTCCCACCATCAGTTCTTCACTGGTGAATACTGATGAAAAGAATTTATTCAGTATTTCGGCTTTTATTTCATCATCATTTATCAATTCTCCTAATTCATCTTTTAATGGACCTATGTTCTCTTTTTTTTAACCTTTTACCATTTATGTATTTAAAAAACTTTTTTGGATTGGTTTTACATACTCTCTATAGCGATTTGCTTTTCATTTTCCATTTTAGCTGCTCTTATTGCTTTTTTGCTTTTCTTATTACACTCCTTGTAATAGTTGAAAGACTCCTCCTTTCAATTAGATTTAAATGCTTTGAAAGCCCGCTTTTTTATCCATTACTGCCTTAACCTTCTTGTTAAGCCACATCGGTTTGAGTTTAATACTCCTGCGTTTACTGCCCATGGGAATATAGTTATGAATATTGCTATACAGCAACCCTTTTAAAACATCCCACATTTCCGAAGTGTTCTTGATATTAAACAGAACCTCCCACTCTATGTCGTTAAGTGCACATCTAAGCATACTGAAATTAGCCTTCCTAAAGTTAAAAGTTTTGGTGGAACCCCTGTAGCTATGTTTCCTGAAACTGATGTCGAATGTGATCATATAGTGATCACTGTTACCCAAAGTCTCCCCAACTTTAGTGTTTGATATAATGTCCACATTATTAGTAATTACTAGATCCAGGGTAGTTTTACCCCTAGTTGGGTCCTCGACTAATTGAGACAAGTAGTGATCCCTAAACATATTGAAGAACCTGCTGCCCCTCGCTTTAGCACATGAATCGTTACTCCAGTTTATATCCGGGTAATTAAAATCCCCAATCACAAGGATGTCCCCCAATCCCGCAGCCGTTTTGATTTGCTGCAATAGTTGTTCTTCCTCATGTATGCTAATATCCGGCTGTTTGTAGCACGTGCCTATGACTAGGTTTTTTTACATCAATTCCCCCATTTGAGATTTCAACCCATAGTGACTCCACATTATCACCAGTCTCCTCATAGATAACCTCCTTCAGGTATGGTTTAAGTGATGGTTTAATATAAAGACATATTAAATCACCGCTCACAAGTTCTTCATTCATCAGTGTCTTTATCATCGCTCACAAATTCTTCATTCATCAGTGTCTTTAAACATCGCTCACAAGTTCTTCAATCATCAGTGACTTTAAACATCGCTCACAAATTCTTCAGTAGCCTTTTGACATTACCCACCATCCTCTTTCTTCCATGTGTTGCTGTATTGCTCCCTTCCCTAAATAAAGTTCTTCAGCATTTCTTCATCAAACACAATTGTCAGAGTCCTGTATGAGGAAAACCTATATCCGGCCTTCTCTGCTCCGACCCAGCTGTGGTGCCTCTTCCCGACCATCGGAGGAGCCCCCGAGTTCACAACACTCCCAATCCAGGTCAGTGACCCTACGTTTCGATATTTAAAATAAAAGAAACTTGTCCAAAGTAATTAGTTTTCTGGTATGTAGACAGGAGTGTTCAATACTGTTATGCTGGTATAACGGCAGGCACTTTGGATCTTCCATTGCAATTACATTAATAAGACACTTGTTACAAAATATTTTCAATGTTAAGGTGGTGATTGAAAACTAGAATTTTAAATAACATGTTTTATACTAATGAATTGCTCTTTGATAAAATAAATAAAAAAAGAAAATATAAAGTACAGATGGAGCCTCGCTCATCTAGCCTTCTCTGCTGTGCCATGGTGCACCAAGGCTTATTAGCATAAGTGCTTCATATAGTAACATAGTAACATAGTATTTGAGGTTGAACAGAGGCAAATTGCCCATCGTGTTCAACCTGCTTTAAGTTGTGATGATTCTACATACTTGCTGAATAATGTTTTATGACTAGTTAGCTACTATAACTCATGTTACCCCCGGATTAACCACGTTGATATTTTAAGTATTATAACCTTGGATAGCTTTTTCATTCAGAAATGTATCCATTCCTTTTTAAATCCAATTACATAGTCCGCCATTACCACCTTCCCTGGCAGGGAATCCACATCCTGAGTGCCCTAACAGTGAAGAACCCTTTCCTCCGTTGCATTCAGAACTTTCTCTCCTCCTGTCGCAGCGAGTGCCCACGTATCCTAAACTGTGTTCTTTTAATAAATAATTCCTCTGATAACTCTTTATGATGTCCCTTTACATATTTGAAGATATTAATAATATCTCCTCTTAGGCGCCTCTTTTCTAGTGTATACATATTCAACCTAGTAAGTCTTTCCTTATAGTCCAGTCCTTCTAGGCCTTTAATCAATTTAGTAGCTCGCCTTTGAACACTTTCGAGCTCACTGATGTCTTTTTTATACAATGGTGCCCAAAACTGAACACAATATTCCAGGTGCGGACGTACCAATGGCTTATACAGCGGCATTATTACATCCGAGTCCCTTGTCTCAATTCCCCTTTTTATGCACGCTAGCACCTTACTTGCCTTCTTTACTGTGTTTTGACATTGTGTATGGTTATTAAGCCTATTATCAATGAATACCCCCAAATATTTTTCCAACTCTGTTTCCCCTAAGCGTTCCCCATTTAATATGTAGGATGCAAGTTTGTTTTTAGTCCCAAAATGCATAACCTTGCATGTGTCTGTATTGAACCTCATTTTCCATTTAGACGCCCAGAGTTCAAGTTTAGATAGATCATTCTGCAAGGACTCCACATCCAATTCTGAATTAATTACCTTACACAGTTTAGTATCATCTGCAAAGATTGACACTGTGCTTTCCAGGCCTATTTCTAGGTCATTGATAAATATGTTGAACAGTAGTGGTCTGAGTACGGACCCTTGTGGTATTCCGCTGACTACTGGGGACCAGGTTGAGGACTTCCCGTTGACCACTACTCGCTGTACCCTGCTATCCAACCAGCTGATTATCCATGTGCAAATAGTTTTTCCTAGGCCAAGCTCCTTTAATTTGATCATCAGTCTCCTGTGAGGAACTGTATCGAAGGCTTTTGCAAAATCTAGGAAGACCACATCCACTGCTTTTCCTTGATCAAGATTATTGCTCACTTCCTCGTAGAAGCTAATTAAGTTAGTCTGACATGACCTGTCCCTCAGAAACCCATGCTGGTTCTTGCTAATAATCCTAGTGGACTGTAGATACTTCTGTATGCCGTCCCTTAGAATTCCTTCCAATATTTTCCCCACTATAGATGTTAAACTAACTGGTCTGTAGTTTCCCGGAAGATTTTTGGATCCCTTTTTAAATAATGGCATTACCTCAGCTATACGCCAATCCTTCGGTACCATGCCTGATCTAATTGAACTATTGAAAATCAAGTACAGGGGTCGTGCTAGTTGTGAACTAAGCTCCATAAGAACCCTCGGGTGAAGTCCATCAGGACCAGGTGAATTATTAATCTTAATTTTGCTTAATCTCTCCCGGACTACATCTTCGCTTAAACAAGTATCGAACCATGAATCATTACTGTCACAATTGTTATGCTCTACTCCCACCATCAGTTCTTCACTGGTGAATACTGATGAAAAGAATTTATTCAGTATTTCGGCTTTTATTTCATCATCATTTATCAATTCTCCTAATTCATCTTTTAATGGACCTATGTTCTCTTTTTTTTAACCTTTTACCATTTATGTATTTAAAAAACTTTTTTGGATTGGTTTTACATACTCTCTATAGCGATTTGCTTTTCATTTTCCATTTTAGCTGCTCTTATTGCTTTTTTGCTTTTCTTATTACACTCCTTGTAATAGTTGAAAGACTCCTCCTTTCAATTAGATTTAAATGCTTTGAAAGCCCGCTTTTTTATCCATTACTGCCTTAACCTTCTTGTTAAGCCACATCGGTTTGAGTTTAATACTCCTGCGTTTACTGCCCATGGGAATATAGTTATGAATATTGCTATACAGCAACCCTTTTAAAACATCCCACATTTCCGAAGTGTTCTTGATATTAAACAGAACCTCCCACTCTATGTCGTTAAGTGCACATCTAAGCATACTGAAATTAGCCTTCCTAAAGTTAAAAGTTTTGGTGGAACCCCTGTAGCTATGTTTCCTGAAACTGATGTCGAATGTGATCATATAGTGATCACTGTTACCCAAAGTCTCCCCAACTTTAGTGTTTGATATAATGTCCACATTATTAGTAATTACTAGATCCAGGGTAGTTTTACCCCTAGTTGGGTCCTCGACTAATTGAGACAAGTAGTGATCCCTAAACATATTGAAGAACCTGCTGCCCCTCGCTTTAGCACATGAATCGTTACTCCAGTTTATATCCGGGTAATTAAAATCCCCAATCACAAGGATGTCCCCCAATCCCGCAGCCGTTTTGATTTGCTGCAATAGTTGTTCTTCCTCATGTATGCTAATATCCGGCTGTTTGTAGCACGTGCCTATGACTAGTTTTTTTTACATCAATTCCCCCATTTGAGATTTCAACCCATAGTGACTCCACATTATCACCAGTCTCCTCATAGATAACCTCCTTTAGGTATGATTTAAGTGATAGTTTAACATAAAGACATACACCTCCTCCTCTTTTGTTAGCCCTGTCCCTCCTAAAAAGAGAATACCCCTCCAAGTTAGCAACCCAGTCGTGAAAGTCGTCCCACCATGTTTCCGTAATACCTATAATGTCATACTCAGCCTTTGATGCTAACAATTCCAATTCCCCCATTTTACCTGCTAGACTTCTTGCGTTTGCAAGCATACAGTTTAGTTTATCGGTTCCTTTATTTGTTTGTTTTCCTAAAGATTTCCCATCCTGGTTAACTAGTGCATCCGTAGAGTTACTGATACAGACTGTCCTTCTCGCTCCCTCTCCAACCCCACCGTACTTAGTATTGCCCACCTTACTTTTCTCTTTGGTCAACCCATTGTTCCCATCTAAAATCACCGCCCTGACATAAGTATTTTCCCTTAAGTCCCATACAACATTTTCTATAGGCTGTAATGTTGACACATAATTGTTATTATTTAATGCTTTAGCAATACCTTTCTTAACACCCTTATTAGAACCCATGTAAATACCCTTACCGGCTGCACTTTCCCTCCACCCTTCTCCACCCCCTTTTATATCACTACCACCATCCCTACTATACTCACTGCATAACCCATAGTTTCTAGCTAAACCCTCCTCCCAGACTCCAAGTTTAAAAGCTCCTCCAACCTACTAACCATCCTACCCCCCAGCACCGCAGCCCCTTCCTCATTCATGTGTAATCCGTCATCTATGGTTCTCAGATGCAATACAATACAGAGAGAACAATACAGCAGGGGATTAAGTCATTACAGCAGGGGATTAAGTCCAACAGCACTGGCTCAATTAATCCTATTAAAGGGATAGATTAGCAGGGCTCCATCTGTAACATACTTATTGTCATCTGAATACCTGTGTAGCCTCTTTACAAATGTTAAGCTGACCTCATCCTAGTATTTACATACGTTTAACCAAATTCCATCAACGCTTCCTCTGCAGAACCGGGGCAGGGGATTGGCATCCTCAGCAACTGCTTCATTTCATTTTAAATATATAATGTAGTTTTAATTGTATTTAAGTGTAATGGGTTTGTCTACAGTCCCTCGGTGGGGGATCCACTCAGCATACTGGCATTCGGGATGGCGACAATCAGAATACTGACGCCAGAATCCCTTCACTGGTCATGAGACCGATGCTGGGATCCCAGCATCGATCACAATGCCGGCGACGGAATCCCGACTGCCAGCGTCCTGAACGCAAGGGAGGGTTAGGTGTAGGCTGCGGGGGAGGGCTAAGGTTAGGCTGCAGAGGTGAAGGTTAGGGTTAGGCTGCAAGGAAGGAAGGTGATGTTTAGACACTAAGAAGGGGGGGCTAGGGTTAGGCACTAAGCGGGAAGGGATAGGGTTGGGCTGCGGTGAGGAAGGGTTAGGGTTAAGCACCACCACGCAGAGTTAGGGCTTGGCTGCAGGGAGGTGAGGCTTAGGGTCAGGCTGTGGGAAAGTAGGGTTAGGTATAGGGGGTGGAAGGGTAGGGATAGAGCACTTACCAACAAGGTGAAACCTCCATTGCAGGCCCCTCCTCTCTGGAAGCTAATGAGCAGGTCTCTGGGAACATGGGTTGTGGCAGGAAAGAGAGGTACATGGAACAACAAGCAAAGAGATAGAATATTCAGTGTATATATTCTTCAGCTCGGGGATACTGTACCTACTGCGATCCCTGCCATTGTGTAATAAAAGGTATGTTTGCATTAGAGATGAGAACCGAACCCCCCGAACATTGCGATCAGATTCGGGATCCGAGCCTGGCTCGGGTTCTCCCGCCCACCTCGACTACGTCATCAAGGCAAAACTTCATCATCCCACTGTTGGATTCTCGCGTGTTTTGGAGTCTATATAAATCCTCGGCACCATCTACACTCCGGCATTGGAGAGTGTACTGAACGGACGTTTCCATCTCAGTACTAGGTGGCGTGGTGTGCGGCGGGTGGAGGTGCCCTGTGTGCTGTATCTGAAAATGGGTGCTCTATCTGTCTGCTGTATTTGAAAAAGGGGTGCTCTCTCTGTCTGCTGTATCTGAAAAAGGGGTGCTCTATCTGTCTGCTGTATCTGAAAGAGGGGTGCTCTCTCTGTCTGCTGTATCTGAAAAAGGGGTGCTCTCTGTCAGCTGTATCTGAAAAAGGGGTGCTCTCTCTGTCTGCTGTATCTGAAATAGGGGTTCTCTCTCTGTCTGCTGTATCTGAAAAAGGGGTGCTCTCCCTGTCTGCTGTATCTGAAAAAGGGGTGCTCTCTCTGTCTGCTGTATCTGAAAAAGGGGTGCTCTCTGTCAGCTGTATCTGAAAAAGGGGTGCTCTCTCTGTCTGCTGTATCTGAAAAGGGGTGCTCTCTGTCTGCTGTATCTGAAAAAGGAGTGCTCTCTGTCTGCTGTATCTGAAAAAGGGGTGCTCTCTCTGTCTGCTGTATCTGAAAAGGGGGTGCTCTCCCTGTCTGCTGTATCTGAAAAAGGGGTGCTCTCTCTGTCTGCTGTATCTGAAAAAGGGGTGCTCTCTGTCAGCTGTATCTGAAAAAGGGGTGCTCTCTCTGTCTGCTGTATCTGAAAAAGGGGTGCTCTCTGTCTGCTGTATCTGAAAAAGGAGTGCTCTCTGTCTGCAGTATCTGAAAAAGGAGTGCTCTCTCTGTCTGCTGTATCTGAAAAACGGGTGCTCTCTCTGTCTGCTGTATCTGAGATGGGTGCTCTCTCTGTCTGCTGTATCTGAAAGGGGTGCTCTCTCTGTCTGCTGTATCTGAAAGGGGTGCTCTCTGTCTGCTGTATCTGAAAGGGGTGCTCTCTGTCTGCTGTATCTAAAAAAAAGGGGTGCTCTCTCTGCTGTATCTGAAAAAAAGGTGCTCTCTCTGCTGTATCTAAAAAAGGGGTGCTCTCTCTCTGTCAGCTGTATCTGAAAAAGGGGTGCTCTCTGTCTGCTGTATCTGAAAAAAGGGTGCGCTCTGTCTGCTGTATCTGAAACGGGGTGCTCTGTCCGTCCATCCAGGGGTTCTGCCCCAGTGTAAAATTAAAATAATAAAAGCTAAATACAAAAAGCCTAAAATTATAAAAAAATATATATATATATTTTGTTTGTGCTGTACTATACAATTTTTATTTTATTTTCATAAGCCTAACCCTAATGCGTCTTTAGCCACGCCCCATGATCAGACCCCATAAAAAGAAGTGTTAGCCTTAATAGAAATGTATGGGCACAGTGTTAAGTATCAGAAATAAAGGCACTGTACCAGCACAGAAATATGTGACTTCTCCAGTGTTTGTCTCTTGGTTAATTGGGAGAATCAGAGATAATCCCCTTCATTGTACGAAAACAAAAGATAAAGGGGTCTATACAGTGAAACGAGTGGAGAAGTGAGCCTTTGGAGAAGTTGCCCATGGCAACCAATCAGCTGCCCTGTACAATTGTATAGTATGCAAATTATAAATGTTACTTCAATGCTGATTGGTTGCCGTGGGCAACTTCTCTACTGGCTCACTTCTCCACACTTTTCACTGCATCATGAATAGACCCCATAGTGGTTATCACGTCTTCATAAATAGGCCCCTTAGTTACAGCAATTAAACTAATTTCACCTATATCATACCCATACCCCACTACCATCACGCGAGTTAGCAGAAGACTTTAACGATTAGTATAAGTCACATTGCATAGCTGGGGGGAGAACGTTACTGTAAGTAAGATTTTCTGTTACAATTAAATGCGGACCCCCAACCATATTGCAGTAGTTCATTTATTCCTTTGCGTTTAAATGTCACCCTGCCTGAGTCTTTTAAACTCCCTCTACCAATGGCGACAGTTCCACATTTTTTACAGCAGCCCTCTCACGTCCCCATATTCCCAAAAGACTGATACCGTACCTACAGTCAGAGTCTAGATCACAGACGTGTATAGCTCTCCTGGGACATCAGTGGTAAATATAGTGCAGTTTATGCTGTGCGTAATGTTCTGCTTCTCCCTTTCTTGTCAACTCAACAGAACAGTATGGAAGAAGAAGCACAACAGTCATGAATTTTTACTAACACAGTTTCTGAAACATTTGAGGACACATTGTGGATTCATAATGTATGATGGCCCTAAATGGGCGACGTTCCAGCTATCTGGAGGATACATTGCTACCCGTTAAATATTTCACACATCCAGGGCTGAAAGCTGCAGCGTACGTCTGTGTCTGATGCATATTTCCTGTTTAATGACATTTCTCAAACTACCTGAAACCAGCGAGCTGCAGATATTGGATGGATACTGAGGTAATGAGGCGAGGAAGCAGGTGGCAGAGTCACAAACCGAACTGTATCTGGTAGGAGAGAGTTAGAGGAGAAGATCCTTTTGTCAATAGTAGAAATGAATTAAATGTACATCTCACTTTATTGTGTTTTCTTTCCTTCTCATGCAAAAATGATTTCAAATGCAATTACAGAGGAAAGAAATCCCACGGAAAATGCATTATATTTTATCTCCCCAGCATTAGGAAAAAACAATTTGTCTTGCACTGTAAACCTATTCACAATGCCAATGCCGGACCCCACCCGGGAACTGGAAACGGGTCCTTTCCGGGTGGCATCCGGCATTGGCAGCTGCTGCAGGCATCCCCAACCCAGCAATATGTCGGGCGGGTTGCCATAGCAGCGCGCCCGGGGGGGGGGGGAAGGGGGGGGGGGGAGGTGGAGGCGGCGCTGGGAGATGAGATCATCTCCGCGCCGCCTCTCCCTGCTGTAGTAAACGAGTCCCGGGACGCAACAACCCGGGAGCCCGTTTACGCAGCTACTGACCTGGTATTCAACCCGGGTATAACACTGCTTTATTCCTGGGTTGAATTGCCAGGTTAGGCGACCCGCGATTTCAGCTGTGTCCCTTTCACACCGCACGCCGTCCCGTGTCGACCCGGCAATATGCCAGGTAGATACCGGGTTATTTGTGCGGTGTGAAAGGGGTTTTAGGAAGTAGAATAAAGAGTGCCCAGAAGTACTTGTGGAATGGGTTTGTTGGATCGACCCCTATTTAGGTCAACACTCATTAGATCGTCCACTATTGGTTGACAGGCAGTAGGTCGACACCTGGAAAAGATCGACATGATCGGCAGGCTGACACGGAAAAGGTCTACATGGAAAAAGGTCGACATGAGTTTTCTCATTTTGTTTGGAGTTGTTTTCTTCGTAAAGTGCCTGGGAATCCAAATTAGTGCACCGTGTCCCCTCGCAAGGTGCACCCGTGCTTCGGGCAAAGTTACTATTCCCAATCATAGTCCACTTGGATCGTAAAGTATGAAAAAGTTTAAAAAATGAAGAAGAAAAAATGTGAAAAACGTTTCCATGTGTCGATCTTTGCCATGTCGACACTTTCCAGGTGTCAACCTAATACTAGTTGACCAATAGTGGTCGACCTATTGAGTGTCAACTTAAGTGAGGTTGACCTAAGGACCGTATCCCGTACGTGAATACTGGGGGAAGTACATGCTACTTATTATGTCCCAACGATCTGATGTAAGATGTGCAGAAACTGATTTAGGTCCATTCATTGAATATTCCACTAGATGTTCTCTAACTTGCTTTATGTGTCCAGGATTCGTGAGATGCATCAAATGGAAAAAGAAGGAAACCACCATAATTAAAATGTATTATTTATTGAGTAGCAATCAAAATTGTATATTTTAGAAAGTAAATTGAATTGTGTGTTGCTGGTTGTTTCAAGGGCACAAGTGAAGCCAACATCTATCAACTGGGAACCAGGACTGGAAGTAGATTTGCAATTCATCTGTTGCAATGCTTTTACAAACGCGTTTTACACAGTCATGTGCCTTCTTAATGTACAGCAAATTCATAGGCCTGTATATAGCTTGAAAGAACTGCTTATTGGCCTATGAGTGAAGACATTAATCAGCATCTGCATAAGTTTTTGTATCAATTTCAATATTAAAATATAACATTTACTATAAATATATATACAGGTTGAGTATCCCATATCCAAATATTCCGAAATACGGAATTTTTTGAGTGAGAGTGTGATAGTGAAATCTTTGTTTTCTGATGGATCAATGTACACAATCTTTGTTTAATACGTAAAGTTATTAAAAAATATTGTATTAAATGACTTTCAGGCTGTGTGTATAAGATGTATATAAAACATAAATGAATTGTGTGTAATTGTGTGTATGTACACAAAGTTTGTTTAATGCACAAAGTTATTAAAAATATTGTCTAAAATGACCTTCAGGCTGTGTGTATAAGGTGTATATGAAATATAAATGCATTCTGTGCTTAGACTTGGGTCCCATCACCATGATATCTCATTATGGTATGCAATTATTCCAAAATACGGAAAGATCCAATATCCAAAATACATTTGGTCCCAAGCATTTTGGATATAGGATACTCAACCTGTATATATGTATATATATATATATATATATATATATATATAAAATACTAAAAATGGTATCTGATAGTCTAGTATCTAATAGTCAATAAATATAACAGTGATCTGTAAAGTGAAGATGTGCTTGTGCCAAATAAGGATTAGTTCAGCCTTATCTGTACATATCTGTAGTCCAGAGTTCATTGCATTGAACTTCTCTGAAATATTTCCTGTTTCAGTACTATTAACTATTCTCCGGAGATCTCATGATATGTATGGACTTTTTTTTTTATGTTGCTTTATTATTAATCAAATATCAATTTATTTGTAAATGACCAAAAATAATTGGAATTAACTTGACTGTATAAAGTCCCTAAACTGAGAGAGTCACCTATTATCCTGAGGAAATACTGAAGTGATGAAACGCGTATGTATTGTGCCGTTGGACACTGAACACTACCCCTTATTTGTATCTCCTTCTTTACTTATTTCTACTGATCTGTAGACACTCAGGAGTAACTATAAGACATCAGATATTATTTTACAGACTTATAGATGGTGCAAACACCATCCAAATACAATTATTCAAATATGTGCAGTTTTATTGTTTAGTTTAAAGTTGTTAATGATACTTTTAGTTCTGACTATTATCCCCATATGTGAGCACTACAGCCAAGGGAATATTTCAGAGGAGATTGACAGAAGGAAGTCTGGATTACAGGTACATACAGGAGATAAGTCTGGACTAATTACCATTTTGCTATGAGCACATCTGCACTTTACGGTGCACTATAATATTTATTGACTTTTATTTCCTACACAATAAGGCAATTTCAGCTTTTTATTGTTCTAAGATCTACATTACCTGTTTCTAACCGGCCTCTTAGGGATGCCTGCCACCTGGTCCTGATACAGTGAGTGCTATTATTCATTCATATTATTTGTTTTACACTTTTTATTCCAATTATTTTGTTTATTTTGAGGCTACATTCAGTATTTAACCAAGTGATGGTCCCATTCAGCTACTGGTAAATCTATCTATATTTAAATATGTAGGTAATAAATAGGATCAAAAGGAAAAAAATCTCATAAAAAAGGAGAGAGATAAGATATATATTATACTCATTGGGGTAGCCAGTATTTCAGGCAAAATTCCAGATTAATTTGTGCCCTTCTTTATGATTAATAAGCATATTTGGTTCTACTTGTAAAAGGTCACAGCAATGAGAAGTTCCAATATGGGTTAATATTTTCAATAAGTCAAATAATAAGTGAAAAAGTAACTTGCTCCCTAGCTGCAGCTCGGCAATCGCCAAAGAGAGCACAAACACAATACTTTAAAAATCATAATACAGTGTCATACATATATATATATATATATATATATATATATTCTTGTACAGTCCACACTATAGCCTTGTGTATCAACTGCTGGGGTGGCATCCATATAGACATGTGTCACCTGGACCAGTCCAATCAAATATAGAGATAAATATCAGGAGCACTCACCAGTCTTCATAAGGCTTTTTTTATTAGTAACATCAGGAAATCAGCATAGGGGTATCAACGTTTCGGTCCCATATGGGGACCTTTGTCAAGATGTTGACAGATCTTGACAAAGGTCCCCATATGGGACCGAAATGTTGATACCCCTATGCTGATTTCCTGATGTTACTAATAAAAAAAGGCTTATGAAGACTGGCGAGTGCTCCTGATATTTCTCTCTCTCTCTCTCTCTCTCTCTCTCTCTCTCTCTATATATATATATATATATATATATATATGACACTGTATTATGATTTTTTAAGTATTGTGGTATTGTGCATGTGATATTTATGCATTTTAAAGGTAGTGGAACCCCATTGGCTGATGTTAACATGTGATAAAGTCCAAGAGGTACAAAAGGACCGGGGGTGGTCACTTCCAATGCACACCCTGAGGAAGGTTTATATCCGAAACGCGTTGGTGCTATCACAGGAGGACCCCGGGCTTGACCATACCACGGCTGTTGGTACCTATTTTATGGGTAATTGTTTATTCCAACCCCATATTGGCTGATAACATTCCCCCATTCCATTTTAGGGGGGGGGGGGGCAGGTGAAAGTGGTCTCGCTTGTTCGTATCAGGGTGCCTCCTGTTTATATGTTTTTTTATTTTTTATGACTGTTTTATGATTTTTTATGTTTCACAGTGTTTGAAAATAAATGTTATCTTACCTAAGATGGAACAAAAATATATATTTTTAATACAATCTGCTGTTCTATCAAATACATTGGAGCCATCTGTTGGCGGTACAGAAGGTCTGTATACAAGCAAGGACCCAAAGATACCTTTCAGCGCATATAGGGCTTATGATAAAGGTAAGCCGTGTTCAGATGGGCCTCATACTATAAATTTGATGTTACATGGAGCTTTAAAGAAACCTTTATATGAACGCATCTTTTTTAATACAGGTCAGTTTCCAGTGGGAAAATTCAGGATTTATCAAAAGCGTTGAAAACTGCTAATGGACGTATCTTGTATTATGTTTTCTCTTTGAGGAGCACGGGAATATATGGATCTGAATTGTGTAAAGCAGCGCTTGGAGATCGCTCTTCTGTATATTATAATAATATTATAATAATATTACAATACATTGGGGTTCTATCAGTCATTTTAATCTTGGAATTTTTTTAATACTATTCATTTGTTCTTATACATTTTTTTTTAACTTTTTCTGAAGATTTTTTTCCCCCTACTTATTGCATCCCTCATTCACAACTTAAAGGATAAATAATGTAATAATATTATATATGAATTAATCTTAGAGTATATTCATGCTTTGCAACATATGAAGGTAAAAGTGTGTATTATCAATGTCCAAATGCGGATGGGTCCCATGGATAACGGAAAACTGCCCATGTGCTGTAGAAACTAATTGCAGACCATACATACGCACATGGGACTTAAACGGAGATGTACTAAGCAGTGATAAAAGTGGAGAAGTGAGCCAGTGGAGAAGTTGCCCATGGCAACCAATAAGCATTGACGTAACATTTATAGTTTGCATACTATAAAAGCAGACAGAGTGGCTGATTGGTTGCCATGGGCAACTTCTCCACTGGCTCACTTCTTCACTTTTATTACTGCTCAGTACATGTCCCACTGAAAGAGCAGACAGTCAGTCCTGTCCAGGGGCCGCTCCATAGGTGGGATTGCAGCTCAGTGCAAAATTCAAATAGAGGAGCCACAGCAACTGCCAGTTAGTCAGTTTGAAATGGCAGTTAGTGACAGTGGGTGTGGCTCCCCTATTTGAAATATGAACTGACCTGCAGCCCATCCTCCGGAGCCACCACTGGTCCTGTCCATTGATAAAACGCTCTTTCTGTGATATAGGAATTTCTGGATGGCAATTGGACAGAGACCATGCGATCACACAGATCTGATCCACCTCATGGGCATGTCATGGAAGTGTCGTGGGTGTGTAGGCTGACTTTGGTGCTCCTTTGAAATGTATAGACAGAGATGGGAAGCCTATTTTATATGGGTCTTTTGCAGAAAGCATGGGTTGGTTGTACCTGCCAATACTATTGATTATGGCTACGAGCAGGAATGGACTGTGGCTAAACGTCACCTTTGGAGAATGGCAACATTAGGTGTGCCACAATTTACAAGTCCATGGCTATATGGCAGTCCCTATCTAAACATGCCGACGGAGCAGAGCATAGGGAGACAGAACTGCTCGGCCTGGCCTCCAGATGGCTGGACCAGCACATCAGGCCATCAGCCCTTCTGCTATTTGTCAGAATTGCTGGCTATGGATGCGACTGTGGTTTGAACAACAATGGGGCAGCCAGTCATCTGTATGAAGACAGATGGAAATTAGTCATAAATGGACTGATACTCCCTATGCATAAGATAATTAGCAGGCTGCAGTGGCTGTATGGATAAGTGGCCACAGATGTATCTATCCAGAATAAGGGAGACATGTACTAAGCAGTGATAAAATTTGCGAAGTTGCCCATGGCAACAAATCAGCTACTCTGTATACTTTTACAGTAGGCAAATTATGTTACGTCAATGCTGATTGGTTTCCATGGATAACTTCTTCACTTGTTCACTTTTCCATTTTTAGCACTGCTTAATACATATGCTTTACAATGTGAGCATCCCTAACATCCAGTGATACAATTGAGTGTATCTTTTGTTTGTGACAACAATCTGGGATATATTTGTTTTAAATTTGATGCTCTTGGGGCGTGGCTTGACACAGCATGGTGTAGGCAGCTTCCTGCCAGAGCTCCTGCTAATATCCTGATCTATCTCCTGTTTCCCTGGTGTTCTGTGGCTGAAAATTTCTGCAAGAGTGCAGTACCCCCCTCTGCTCCTGCAGTGTGAATTTGGGGATCCTCGGTGCCAAGAGTCCTAACTTACTGGCTGGTGAAGTCTGTGACTGGATCCTGAGGCAGACTCTGCTCTCAGTGTGGCTGTTACTCCTGCTGCAGCTCTGCCCTCACTCAGCTGCTGGGGCCAGTGTGCTCAGGGCTGGTGAGCTTGTATTATACACAGCACACATTCCACTGCCTGTCCCCTTCTCCCCTGGTGCGGATATTACTGAGCACATAGTATTACAGAGACAACACTCCCTGTGAATTTGGGACAGAGCTTTAACTATAACCGTAGTGCAGGGAAGAGCACTGTATGCCTGGCTCCCTCTCACCTCTAGAACACATTTGCTGGACTCACACGCCTGCGTTCTTTGGATGATCCGAGCTCCTGTGTGTATAACTCTGCTCCCTTTCTACCAGTGGATTTTCCTCTTGCTCCTACAGTATATTGCTTCTTCCACCTGCAGCCATGTTTAATCCTGTTCATATTTCTGAACATTCGGTCTCAATCATCCTGAAGGCTATCGCGGAATCCGAGCAAAGGGTTCTTAATATGTTTGGAGTAGAGACTGTGGCAGTAACTGGTTCTCCTGTGGGGTCCACCTGCCCGCCGGTGCTGCTACCCTCGGAACCTTTGGGGGAGCCTGTATCTGTGATGCCTGCCGCTCCGCTACAGTCTATGCGTAATGCTGGAGGTTCCTCCGACGAACGCATTGTGAACAAAATGGGGGAGTTGCGGATTCTTCCTGCGCATATTCACCGTTATTTGCAGTGGGTGATGGCGCGTGGGATGTCGGTGACTGCCTCCGTCTCATCGTTGGTGACCGTATGGACCTCCATTGCAATTTTCTTTGAGGGTCCGCAGTGTGACCTCCTTGATAATGGGGGAGAACGGTATTGTATCATTTCGCAGTTAATTGTGATGTTTGGGAGAGGGATGGTTCTCCATTCTACATTTACCGTGGAACTGTGGCCTATCCTCTTATCTATCTGGCTAATGCTGTGCGGGATGGTTGCTGGCTCCACTACCTTCCTGACTACTGCTCGTGTACCGCTAAATGACTTGATTCCAGACTGGGCTTATCCTCCGGACTGATTTTCTTTCTTTCCAAGTCTGTATAATACCTCACTGGTAACCGGGTCCTTGGCTGTGTTCTATTTTATTGTTGATACTTTCTTAAATACTATGTTCTATTGTTTTTTGTATGTCTTACCATTGATATAATTTCGTTATTTGATGGTTCTAAGATACGTTTTATTTGACCATCGCTTATTTAAGGGTTACATATCTCTATATACTGTTGTTCCTGTAGGGTGCTACCAGCACTATTCCTTATATTTCCGGGTCGGTTATCATATCTCTATATTTGCATTTTCATTTTTCATTTTTATTTTTTATTCTCATATGAGGGAGATCTACTCTATTTACTGTTCGGCGATATTTCTTCTTTTTTATTTTTTATTTGCCCCAGTCACTTATTTTTTATTTATCCTGGTATTAGGGAAGGGAGGGAGGGGGGTGTTAGACAGTTAGGTCACGTAGTTTAATGGGGGGCGGGGGGGTTGGGGATCCAGGTATACCTAGGTTGGGGATAGGCTATACAGGGTGGGGGGTTTTGAGGTGGTTTGTTTTGGGGGGTTTTGTTATTTGTTCTGTATTGTAGGGATTTTTGTTTTATCTCTAGAAGCAGCAGAGGTCTTAGGATTTTAATTATTTATCTTTTTTTTTCTGTATACTCAGGCAGGTGTTTTATCTATAATTTGCAGTGCCAATACTTTTGTATTTTTCTACGCCTCATGGGTCAGTCTTTTTTTTTTTTATTTTATCATTTTATCCTCAATGTGTGAGCTCACATGGCGCCTGTGGGCTCTTACTCTTACTGCTTATTGCTATAATGTGGGGCGTATTGTATATCCTGTACTATTAGACATGTACTGCAATTGTATTCTGTGTCTCCTGTCTGACCGTACTTCTGATTGCATCCTGCATACTTTACTATACCTGCCGGTATTGTTTGTTTTATATGTATACTTTTTTTTATTTTTTTTCATATTATTCTTTTTGGGATGTTCATTTAAAACTTTCAATAAAAAATACGCAATTTAAAAAAAAATTGATGCTCTTTAATAGATAATCTTGGATTGTGATGGCAAAATGGGATGAAAAATGTAACAGGGTATCGATGTACTTTTTGGAGACATTTCTCAATAATTGGCGCTGTTGATTATGTTTTGTGAATAACAGTGGATCTTCATATTTCTACTTTGAGTCTTATATATATTTAATTTTCTCTATACTGTAGAATTTGTTTAATTTCCCATAACCTTTGGATACCATCATTAGCATAACCTAGTAAGTAGACAGTCACTGCCAGACGAAAAAGCTGCCACAGATACATCCAACTCAAAATGAGTTCCTTTATTACTAAAATATACAAATGTTTAAATACAGAATATAATATTACTTTTTAAGTATCACTTAATTATAAATTACAGTCCAGATTTTCTAGGCCCAGTATTAATCTACCCATAGACATTACTACAAGAATGTCATCAATGTACCTACTGTACTCCACTACAACATAAACTATAGCGGTGACACAGAACTCACTATGTAACTGGTTTTACATCTACAGTATCATATAAAAACTGGTAAATTATAGCACAGAATCCCCATGGCAGTTATGCAAGTTAATTGTAGAAGATACAGTATATAGGAAAACTCTTGCCCTATTGTCCGATATATGGGGAGCCATATAAAAACAGACAGATTATCTTAAATATTCTTATAATATGTTTACAGCAATGGCTGCATTATTCAATTTAATAAACAAATAGTAAATTTGACTGTCCAAATAAATATACTATATTAATTACGTTATTATTGTAGAATTTGTATACAGTACACAGATTTTTTTGTTTCCTCTCCATACTTTAGTTCCTTTAGCCTCTTTGCTGATAGTGAAACATGTCCTCTGAAGCTACTGCCTCTTCTGCTCCCTCCTATGGGGTCCTGCTCTCATTCACAGTTCTCAATCTAGTGGCCATCAAGGCGGTTCTTTCTCTAGCATGGCTGCAATTTCAAAGTCATCCCCAAAGTTCTCTGTGCTTTTCCACCTTTGAAGTCCATACAGCTGGTCAATACAGCAGTCATCTATAATTACCAGGCCCACTCCTCAAGGTCTTGAAAAAATTTCAACCTAGCAAGCTTACTTTCAAATCCACTGATGTACCTTCTATAATTATTAGAAATCAAAACATTTAAGTTGGCAACAATATTTATACGCCCACCACTAAACTACTCTGACTTATACCATCCTTTGGGCTCTCTGAGTGGGAAACATATCCCCCATCATCATAGACACATCTTACACCTTGCCTGAAAGACTTCTCATCATCTCCCACATCATCAGAGACACACCTTACACCTTGTCCCCAAGACTTCTCATCTTACTTCTTATATTACTGTATAAATGAAAAACAGAGAACCTTAAACGTTTGCAGCTGAAGAAGATATATATATATATATATATATATATATATATACATATATATATCTAGACATATATATTAATAAAAAATATTATTTTGAGTTCAAAAAGAAATAAATATAAAACACAAATCTTTACGTCAACAGCACACATTGGGCCTGATTCCTGTTTGTAAGTGTTGCAAAGTAACTTTGTTTCTAGAACAAACCATTTTGCTATGCACGGGGAGCAAATACATTTATATTGTTTCTGTGCAGGGTAAATACTGGCTGCTTCTGCATGTAACCCATACACGTTACACAGCTTTATTTTGACAGTGCAGTTTTATTACAGATTGAACACACCTCACCCAAATCTAACTCTCTGCACATGTGACATCTGCCCCACCGGCATTGCAACATGGTTTTGCCCAGTTGCTCGCTTTTTTGATTTACTTACTTACAAACATGAATCAGGCCCCATAACCTCACATGGTAAATCCTTGAATGCAATCTGGTACATTTTGAATACAAGTGCAAACTGTTACCAGCAAAGCAAGAGATGAAAAGCTCGAAATTTTTTATATTTATTTATTGACAGTTTATCTCATATAGAACGCTCATATTCCACAGAGTTTAACAGAGATTATTCAATCACTCATACCGGTCTGTGCCCCAGTGAAATTTTTAGTCTAACACACAGATCCAGACACGTACAGTGGTGGCTGCTGCCCGTGGACTACAGCTCAGACTACATATACAGTAGCAGGTTGTCTCGCACAAATGCTTTATAGTACCTTTACTGTGTGTGTGTTATATAAAACGTGTTTATCACAGCCAACGCTGTTGTGGCTGAAGCTTTTCCTTTCTGTATAACCCGTCGGCAGACTTCTGTTCAGCCCGTGAGCAGCAGCCCCCACTGGACACAAACGAAGGTAAATTGTTGTCAGGACAATTAACTCGAGATGAGCGGTTCGGTTTTATTGAAAACCAAATACAACCAAACTTTGAGGTTCTGAGTCGAAGCAAGTCCAGGCTTGGGTCATCCCACCAAGATCTGATCTGGGATCTGGAAACCAAACCTTGTGTGGTTTGGATTGCTCCAGATGCCATTTTTTCACAAGACATAACTGTAAATGAATGTTAATAACACTGTAAGAACAAAAAAATGTCCAAATTACATGACTTCAGCAATTTTATCAATTGAAATAAATCCAGATTCAGGTTCAGAAGCAAAACCAAAGCACTTGAGAATGGTTTTGCCAAAACCAAAACCAAATGACAAAAATGATTCAGAGTCAAAACATTGTGAGAGGAATCCAGAGCACATGGGAAGAACATACAAACTCCAAACAGAGAAGGCCCTGGTCAGAATCAAGCCCATGCCCCCAGGGGTATGAGGGATCAATACTAACCACTTTGCCTCTGTGTTGCTTATTAAACGTTGAATAGCAGTCCATAGCCCAGTGGTTCACAATCTTTTTTGAATCACAGGGCCCTAGAGTATTAGAATTTATTTCACAGCACCGCCAGGCCAAAGGTGTCTTATTGAGAAATTTAGAAAGAAATATTAATTTAAGTTGTGTTTATACTGTATGTCATCCTTAGGTTTAATTGTGTGGTGAGGGACAAGATTTGCTTCGCTTTATCTACATATTTTATGATTGGCAGCCACCAGCACTGGTTTTACCTATTACATTGACCAGAAATAATTTTAATTGGTCCTGGACCACCAATACAAGGCACCCCTGCAAGTGTCCTGAGGCACCCCAGCAGGGCCGCCATCAAGGGGGTAATTTGGGGACAACTGTCCCGGGCCCGGATATGCTGAGAGGGGAGGGACCGGGCTGCTCATACCAGCCGCCCACTGCTACTGCTGCATGGTTAAATGGGCCCCTTGTACTTCAGCCGCCAGCTGCCCATGCAGCATTCTAGAGGAAGGGCCCCATGCACCCAGTATGTCCCCTCAGTGGTTGCTGCCCTTCACTCATCTGGACTGTAATCCATCAGCCGGCTGGCTTCTGGGATACCATTGGGGAGAGACAGCTAAGCTCCGCCCTCCATGCACTCTGTGCTGCTGCTGCCAGGATCGTGGTGCTCCGTCCTCCCTGCACCCGGTGTTGCTGCTGCCAGAATCATGCTGACGCTCTCCGAGTTGGCAGCTCCTGCGGCTGGGCAGGCGAACCTCCCATGATGAAGTCCTGGTCTCTGCTGCTGCTGTGCCTGTCATGGGGAGGTGAGCACTGTGCACAGGGGCCTGTACATGTACAGGTGTCTACATAGTGTTATCAAACTATACCCCCCAGTGTGCTGCATAGTGTACAGTAGTGCCATTCTTCCCTGCGCTCTGCTGCCAGTCTGTCCTGCTGCCACTATGCCCCGTACCCTGCTCCCCCTACTGTCACTCTGCCCTGTACCCTGATGCCACCACTCTGCCCAGTACCCTGCTCCCCCTACTGTCACTCTGCCCTGTACCCTGTTGCCACCACTCTGCCCTGTACATTGATGACACCACTCTGCCCAGTACCCTGCTCCCCCTACTGTCACTCTGCCCTGTACCCTGTTTCCACCACTCTGCCCTGTACACTGATGCCACCACTCTGCCCAGTACCCTGCTCCCCCTACTGTCACTCTGCCCTGTACACTGATGCCACCACTCTGCCTAGTACCCTGCTTCCCATGCCACCACTCTGCCCTGTACACTGATGCCACCACTCTGCCCAGTACCCTGCTCCCCCTACTGTCACTCTGCCCTGTACCCTGATGCCACCACTCTGCCCAGTACCCTGCTTCCCCTACTACCACTCTGCCCTGTACCCTGATGCCACCACTCTGCCCAGTACCCTGCTCCCCCTACTACCACTCTGCCCTGTACCCTGATGCCACCACTCTGCCCAGTACCCTGCTTCTCCTACTACCACTCTGCCCTGTACCCTGTTGCCACCACTCTGCCCAGTACCCTGCTTCTCCTACTGCCACTCTGCCCTGTACCCTGTTGCCACCACTCTGCCCTGTACACTGATGCCACCACTCTGCCCAGTACCCTGCTCCCCCTACAGTCACTCTGCCCTGTACCCTGATGCCACCACTCTGCCCAGTACCCTGCTTCTCCTACTACCACTCTGCCCTGTACCCTGATGCCACCACTCTGCCCAGTACCCTGCTTCCTCTACTACCACTCTGCCCTGTACCCTGTTGCCACCACTCTGCCCTGTACACTGATGCCACCACTCTGCCCAGTACCCTGCTCCCCCTACTGTCACTCTGCCCTGTACACTGATGCCACCACTCTGCCCAGTACCCTGCTTCCCCTACTACCACTCTGCCCTGTAACCTGATGCCACCACTCTGCCCAGTACCCTGCTCCCCCTATAGTCACTCTGCCCTGTACCCTGATGCCACCACTCTGCCCAGTACCCTGCTCCCCCTACTGTCACTCTGCCCTGTACACTGATGCCACCACTCTGCCCAGTACCCTGCTTCCCCTACTACCACTCTGCCCTGTACCCTGATGCCACCACTCTGCCCAGTACCCTGCTCCCCCTATAGTCACTCTGCCCTGTACCCTGATGCCACCACTCTGCCCAGTACCCTGCTTCTCCTACTACCACTCTGCCCTGTACCCTGATGCCACCACTCTGCCCTGTACACTAATGCCACCACTCTGCCCAGTACCCTGCTCCCCCTACTGTCGCTCTGCCCTGTACCCTGACGCCATCACTCTTCCCTGTACCCTGCTCCCCCCTACTGCCACATTGCCCTGTACCCTGATGCCACCACTCTGCACTGCACCCTGCTCCCCCTGCTACCATATACCCTGCTCCCCCTACTGCCACTCTGCCCTGAACCCTGCTGTCACTGCTGCCACTCTGTCCTGTACCCTGCTCCCTACTGCCACTCTGCCCTGTACCCTGCTCCCCATGCTGCTTCTTCCTGTACCCTGCTCCCCCTGCCACTCTGCCCTGTACCCTGCTCCCTCTAATACCACTCTGACACCCCACCTCCCCCGCCATTTTAGTGCATGGTGCAAAGACCAAATTTTGCCTTTTTTTTCCACTGGTCTACACACCAATTGATGCCCTACCCACTTTATCCACAGCTCCACCCCCCCAGGGGGGGCCTGCCTATATTGTCAGTCCCGGGCCCCACAATTTCTGACAGCAGCCTTGCACCCCAGGGTGCCACAGCACACAGTTCGAGAACCACTGCCATAACCAATTGTACTGGGAACATGTTTGAGGGTTAAACACACTTTTCTGTGCGGTTTTCTCTATTTCCATATTTTTGAAAAAAGAACTCAATTATGCAACATGTCACATCAACAGATGTGAGCCAGGCTTTCTGCAGCATTTCCTCTAGGATAAAGATTGAAATAACTTCCAATTGATTTAACTAAAAGTAAATACTGGAAATGGGCCAAAGTCATTATAGATATTGTAGAAGCAGTTCTGTCGCTAAGGTTGGCTTAGCGATTCTATTAAAATCCTTATTTTCTGTATTACTGTATCAGCCAGAGCAAGATACAACTGGTCACAATGTTGCTACACAAGGCTCAAAGCTGAATGTGAATTAAATAATATTTGTATTAAATCTGGTTATATTCAGAACATGGTGAATCTGCAGTTTGTTCTTATTCATGATCAGTTGCAGTTAAAAAGATGTTACTTTATGTTTTTGGAAAATGTCAATGAACCTTTTTTTTTTAATTTTTTTTACTCTCTTGTCTTTATCCTCTATATCAGGAGGATTTGACCTGTAAAAACAATATTCAATTTAATTTAAGATAAGACAGTACAGATGTGTCCTCAAGCGGTATACCTGTACTTTTGGCACAATCTGCATTGTAACCACATAGAAATCCGCATATAGGCGCGGATTCAGAGGACGACGCTGATGTCACATCTGCCGCATCTCTGTACACAGCAGATGTGCGAAATTATGCAAAAGCCGCAAGAGTGCTCTTAAATATAAAGACGCACACTGCCCATGCTTGCCTACCCTCCCAGAATGGCTGGGAGGGTCCCAAATATCGGGTGGCCCTCCCAGCCCCTCGGAAAAGTGGGCAAGCCTCCTGTTTTTCCTGTCAGGCACCCACTCCCCCCCTCGGCCACCAACAGCAAGTGGGCGGCCGAGGGGATCTGATGACGCGATTCGCTCTGAATCGCGTCATCGTAGCTCCACTCCCCCGCTATGCAGTGCCTATTTTCTCGGCACTGTATAGTGGGGGGCGGAGCCACGATGACACGATCGTGATGTCACACCCCTGGACTGCCCACTTCCCCATCGTCATGCCCCCAGCTAGCCCACATTGGCTCTGACCACGCCCTCAGACGGCCCATCATGCCACCGGCCACGCCCCCATGCACCTACAATGCTGCCTCCTCCCGGATGAGGGGGCAGCAAGGTAGGCAAGTATGACACTGCCACCTTCTGTGATCCACTGCTGCATCCAAAGACGCAGCATCAGATTAACTGCATGATTATCGGACATCTGTGTGATCCCCAGGTTACTCAGGATGTTTGGTGAAATCGCGCTGCTGGGGACAGTAAATCTATGTCCAAGGACTCAGCCACTGGCTTTAGCATGTCCCCTTTTTTTGCCTTAATACCCAGATCAGTCATGGGACTCTTTGGTGTGATTTGAGGATAGGTATACGGGGTGTGGTACAGAAGATATACACTATATAGGTAGACAGTCAATAGGTCAACCCCATACGGTCAACATGCATCAGGTGGACTGGTATAAAAGGTCAACGTGGTCAAAAGGTCGCAATGACCATGGTTGAAACAAAAATGGCTGACATGTTTTTAGTGTTTTGTTTTTGGCCACATCTTGTATATTTCATGTTTTATGACCATCAGCAGAAACACAGACCGCCATGGAGCTTGCTTTGCTCACCATGCTTCAGAAAGGTGGCTCCTTCCGCTGCCGCTGGTTACTATTCCCAATCATAGTCCACATGGCTAGCAAATATTGGGAAAATGGGTAAACCCCAAAAAGAAGTATGCCGACCATTTGTGTGTCGACCATCACCATGTTGACATGTTGAACATGTCGACCTTTTGTACCTGTCGACCTTAAGTACTGTTGACTTTTCATCGTTTGAAATTTTGGAGTTGTCGACATTTTGGACCTATCGACCATGTGAGGTTGACCTATTGACTAGTGTAGATCTATCATTTGGATACAGGCATATGTGGACTCATTTGTACAAGGCAATTACAATACATTGGGGGTAATTCCAAGTTGATCGCAGCAGGAATTTTTTTAGCTGTTGGGCAAAACCATGTGCACTGCAGGGGGGGGGGCAGATATAACATGTGCAGAGAGAGTTAGATTTGGGTGGGTTTTTTATTTCTGTGCAGGGTAAATACTGCCTGCTTTATTTTGACACTGCAAATTAGATTGCAGATTGAATACACCCCACCCAAATCTAACTCTCTCTGCACATGTTACATCTGCCTCCCCTGCAGTGCACATGGTTTTGCCCAACTGCTAACAAAATTCCTGCTGCGATCAACTTGGAATTACCCCCATTGTTAACAATAATGCATTCATCTCTGGTCCATTTATGTGCAGATGCTGTTACCATTTTGAAGCAACATGAAGGTAAGTACTATCCAGGGTCTAATTCAGACCTGATCTTTGAAGCAAATTTGTTAGCAGTTGGGAAAAACCATGTGCACTGCAGGGGGGGGGGGGGGGGGGCAGATATAACAAGTGCAGAGAGAGTTAGATTTGCGTGAGGAGTGTTAAGACTGAAATCTAAATTGCCGTGTAAAAATAAAGCAGCCAGTATTTACCCTGCACAGAAACACTATAACCCACCCAAATCTAACTCTCTCTGCACATGTTACATCTGCCACACCTGCAGTGCACATGGGCCCTCATTCCGAGTTGATCGGTCGCAAGGCGAATTTAGCAGAGTTACACACGCTAAGCCGCCGCCTACTGGGAGTGAATCTTAGCTTCTTAAAATTGCGACCGATGTATTCGCAATATTGCGATTACTAACTACTTAGCAGTTTCAGAGTAGCTTCAGACTTACTCTGCCTGTGCGATCATTTCAGTGCTTGTCGTTCCTGGTTGACGTCACAAACACACCCAGCGTTCGCCCAGGCACTCCCACCGTTTCTCCGGCCACTCCTGCGTTTTTTCCGGAAACGGTAGCGTTTTCAGCCACACGCCCCTGAAACGCCGTGTTTCCGCCCAGTAACACCCATTTCCTGTCAATCACATTACGATCGCCGGAGCGATGAAAAAGCCGTGAGTAAAATTACTTTCTACATAGTAAAGTTACTTGGCGCAGTCGCAGTGCGAACATTGCGCATGCGTACTAAGCGGATTTTCACTGCGATGCGATGAAAAATACCGAGCGAACAACTCGGAATGAGGGCCATGGTTTTGATCAACTGCCAACAAATTTGCTGCTATGATCAGGTCTGAATTAGCCCCCCAGTCTTGGGTAAAAATTATTTAAAACAACCCTCCAGATAACAGGATTGGGATTATACTGTAGGGTTTCAGGAGATCCGGATCTCTGTAAAGTTAGTGTGAGATCACCTACTTCCAAAATATGTCCCTGGAAATATAAAGATCTCTCTCCCCTTCGCTGAAAATGTAATGTAATTTATAATTGCAGTAACGTACATTAATAACAGCATTCTAATAAAAAAAAGTAATGCAACTTTCTATAAAATCATCAAATGCAATAAACTATATTGTACTGACACAATGAGAATTACTAAAACACGTTACTCAACCTCTAACCATTTTTTTTCCCAACGTAAACTCTAATCCAATAAAGTTCATCAATTGGTAATACTGTATAAAGCATTAAGATAAGTGTCATGGCAGGACACCATACCCAGTGTATCTATATACAAGGGGCATTACTCCCATGCACAATCTCCTAGTGGCTGAGGTGACTGGACGAGCCTTTGGTCAAGAAGGAATAATTAGATGTGGACATATTCCCAGTCTAGTCCTATATCCATGGTCCAGAAGATCTTCTTTGCCATCTGTTCCAGGATTCTAAGCATGTGATAAAATGAGCAAGAAACAGACACCCTCAGTCCAATCCACCGGGACCATGCATGGTCTGTCTGCTTACAATGACTAATTCAGCTTTGCTAATTATCAAAAACCCTAGACATTTCATTATCTGGTGAGTGGCCATTGGAGCCCCAGCTTATTGCTGCTGGACTGTTCTCAGTCCCTAGACTAAACATTACCTAACACCAGTACTCTTTTCTATTAAAAATCGTACAAGTACTCAGATTTTTATTTTTTTTACTGGTACAGTACTTACCTAAATTTACAAACTGATGCAAGATATGTCTTCAGACACTTATTTTATTATTTCTGAAATAAGTTGAATTATTTGTCGCGCTCAGCAGCTGACCCGGCCAAGACCCCCGCTGGGACTCTCCACAAGTTGTATCCTGGGTAAAGAGTAACCTCCACCCCTCTCAGCACCACTGCTAGATTGGAAGCCATTCAGCTATTTGACTGGCTGGATCACCATGTCTTTGGGGCATGATAATGGTGTCACTGGATGGTTGTCCACATACAACAACTACAGTAAAACAAAGATAAACTCTTGATAAGTTTACTAGACTATTGTTCACTTACTGTATAAATTCCAGTGTTCTTGGTATCTGTCACTAAGTAGTCGGACCGATAGTTCAACTGTAGTGGATGTGAGAAAGAGTGGCCCAACAAAAGTTAATATGTTCCCCAAATAATATTTATGCAGAAATAAGTGTATTTGGAGCAGATAACACCTCACATGACTATATAAATGTCAGTTTCCAAAGTATTAAGTGATTCGCATAGGCAGCTTCTTTAGATACAGAAACACAATGCTTCAGTGTGAGGACATGTCTGATCTGCTCGTAATACGAAGAGGTATTTGAGGGTTTTAGCAAGTTTTAGCAAGACTTCAAATCTCTAACTCAGTGATAGAGAACCTGATACAACCCAGGGACTACATGGATGGTCAAATAACCTTCAAAAAGGGCATACTTTAAGCTTAATCCCAGCAAATAAATGAAAATAATAAAATGAATCAAGGAAGAGATACCCATCTAAAACAACATACAAACAGGCAAACTGTATTATAGCACATGGGTGTTAAAAGTTATAGCAAATAAATACAAAGCTAAAGCGGTTGGTGGCTGCATGTGACGGTCATATACTAAAGGGTTTGTGTGTTTGCTGTTGCTATTTCTTTATATTACTTCTGTTTTAAATCTATAAATTGCTTTGAATTTATTATTCTATATATGTCTACTTAGCATCACTATTGTTATCCAATAAGGATTGTGACTTTTTATCAAATTATAATTAATTTAATAATGTTTTTTCTTTGTGTTCTTAAACAATTCACTTGTCAAGTACAGTAGGCCTGCCTTTGATATCCCTCCCTTTGCTGGGAATGTTTGGTTTACAACAACTCTAATTAAATTAGGTTGGTATTGCATTTTGGGATCTATTTGCTGGTGGCGGAATCTCAAGAGTGTCAGATAACGCTTCCACAGTCACATGTAATGCTTTGCGGTATACAGTAGGTCTTATCGTGATACCAGGGAACACTTTCTCTTGAGTCTCATCTTAGTATGTTGTGTTATCCCATATTTAGTTATTAAAGTTCTAGATCTGAAAGGTTTGCCCCATCAGAACATGCAAAATGTTGCATGCCCTCTGTAAAAACAAAATATTTGGTGTTAACCACACAGATACAGTTATAGGTGAATTATTGTCACATCGCCGTGGAGCCAGGTTCTTACTTACTGGGTCCGGTGACTCTAAACCCAAGGGTTGCGGTACTCTAATTGGGTGGTTTAGCTGGGGTGGTCTGGGGGTGCTCTGCGTCCCGGAGGTGAACCCCTATAGCGTTAGGGACCTGTCTGATGAGGTCACCGTGAAGCAGGTGGGCAGGCTCATATACTGGCCAATATATGCCAAGAACCTCAAATATTATATTATGGTTATAATAATTTTAATGGTGTATGGTGCACCTGCACCCTGTGTTCCTATGTTGTAGTATTACAGTACTTAGTCCCAGCAAGGTAGCACATCCCATTATAATAAACTAGGGTGTGCAGTCCAGGCCCCGTTTCCATGTACTCTAATTACAGCCAGCCAACACCCACCGCAGTAGTCCCCTCTCTACCAGTGGCCTCTCTTGGCCATTGTGGCCCTGCAGGCATAACCTTTTCCCCCAGCTGCAGTGGTGGGGTTCTGGTTTCAGATGGCTGTGGCTCCAATAGGGAACACATGTTGCTCTGTTTGAAAGTTAACGAGAAAGGCACGCCAAACCTAACATCATAGTTGGGCTAAATTTTAATTCCCTCCCTATATAGGGAGTCTCTATGCACTGTTCATGTGCAGGAGTATTAATTAGGCTCCATACCTGTACTCTCATGTTTTAGAGGTCCCACAGTAATTCCCAGTGTTCTGATCTAATCCATCTGATGATTATCCTTGCTTGCTCCCTTGGTACTGTTCCTAGTGATCTTCTGGTTCTTACTTAGCTATTTCTCTGACCTGAATCTGCCCCTCCCCTGGTACAGTACCTCAATGCCCACCTGGTTCTGACCCATAACTGTCAACTACAGTTAGTATATCTCACAGCGATCCGTCTCACTACCTGCTTCAAGTCCCTTGCACTGACCACCCACACTGTACATAGGAACCCAATCAGGCACGACCTGCATATTGCATGCAGGAAGTAGAGCTGTGCACCGGAAATTTTTCGGGTTTTGTGTTTTGGATTTGGATTCGGTTCCGCGGCCGTGTTTTGGATTCGGACGCGTTTTGGCAAAACCTCCCTGAAAATTTTTTGTCGGAATTGGGTGTGTTTTGGATTCGGGTGTTTTTTTTAAAAAAAACCCTCAAAAACAGCTTAAATCATAGAATTTGGGGGTCATTTTGATCCTATAGTATTATTAACCTCATTAACCACAATTTCCACTCATTGCCAGTCTATTCTGAACACCTCACACCTCACAATATTATTTTTAGTCCTAAAATTTGCACTGAGGTCGCTGGATGACTAAGCAAAGCGACCCAAGAGGGCGGCACAAACACCTGGCCCATCTAGGAGTGGCACTGCAGTGTCAGACAGGATGGCACTTAAAAAAATTGGCCACAAACAGCACATGATGCAAAGAAAAGAGTAAAAGAGGTGCACTGTGGTCGCTGGACGGCTAAGCTAAGCGACACAAACACCTCAATATCACAGGAATTATTCCTTCTAATCTATGGTATTATTGGTCCAAATCACTGGAAGAAAATGACAAAATCACTGGAATTATTTGTTCTAATCAATGGTATTATTGGTCCAAATCACTGGAAGAAAATTACAAAGTCACTGGAATTATTCGTTCTAATCAATGGTATTATTGGTCCAAATCACTGGAAGAAAATGACAAAATCACTGGAATTATTCGTAAACATTTGTAGAAAGTCGCTGCTTTCTTATTACAGAAATGCTCAGATATTCCTGCGAATCCACAATCCCTTCGCAGAGGAAAAAGAAATTGAGAAACCGTTGTTTGAGAACGTTTGTTCTCTTTCCCTTACAAAGAAACAAACCACTTTCCAAGAAGACTGACGTTTTTGGGATTATGGAGACATAATGTTTTTGAATATAAATCCTAAAGCAGGTGGTCTATTAGAGCAAAAGAGTGCAAGAGACCAGCCATGCAGTTTCTGAAATATTATGACAAAATGTTACTGTATTTCATAAGCACTCATTCCTAACTCTGCTAAGTACTGTTTGGTATACTGTATCTGGCTTCCATGCGGTAGAAGTCCATTATTTCAGCTTCCATTGACCTTTTTGAAAGTGGTAGAAGTTATCGATTCTTTTTTTTATTTTCCCCTATTTTTAACTTTCTCCTGCATAGCCCAGTAAAATGTTGCAATGTTAAGTATTGACTTGTGCCTTCTGGGGGTCCACTTCTTCACCAAACCCAGCCAAATCTCATCCTAACCCCCTGTTCCACGTTCTCTATGTACCCCATCTGTGTCACCCATGTCTGTCTACCCCTCCCCTTTAGATTGTAAGCTCTCACGAGCACGGCCCTCTTCTCTCATGTGCTTATCCTTGTCTTACTTTAATAATCTTCAACTGTACCACATCCAGCAGTCTTCTGCCACCTGATACTTATTCCAGTATCATCTGCTAATGTAACTATGTTTATTTACCCTGTAATTGTCCTATACTGTCATCAACTGTAAGTTGCTGTTTTCCTGTTTGATTATTTATGTACTCTGTAATTGGGCGATGCGGAACCCTTGTGGCGCCATATAAATAAAGAATAATAATATAGGGTGTATAATCCCCAGGTGTATCTCACACATCACACAGTACAGTATATAGGGTGTATAATCCCCAGGTGTATCTCACACATCGCTCAGTACAGATTACAGGATGTATAATCACCAGGTGTATCTAACACATTGCACAGTATAGTATATAGGGTGTATAATCCCCAGGTGTATCTCACACATCGCTCAGTACTGTATATAGGGTGCATAATCCCCAGGTGTATCTCACACATCACACAGTACAGTATATAGGGTGTACAATCCCCAGGTGTATCTCACACATCACACAGTACAGTATATAGGGTGTACAATCCCCAGGTGTATCTCACACATCACACAGTACAGTATATAGGGTATATAATCCCAAGGTGTATCTCACACATCGCTCAGTACAGTATACAGGGTGTAAAATCACCAGGTGTATAACACACGTAGCACAGTACAGTATAATACTGGTCACAACAATGCAGCAGATACTGAGCACTGATCAGGATACTAGAAGTGACACAGAGCTGCAAGATACAGCAATGGCCTACTGTACTGTACTATATGTATACTGCTGGTCACCAAAATGCTGCACTGTCATACTATATACTGCTCACAATAACGCAGCACAGAGATAGTATACTTGACACACAGCTGCAAGATACAGCAATGGCCTACTGTACTGTACTATATGTATACTGCTGGTCACCAAAATGCTGCACTGTCCTACTATATACTGCTCACAATAATGCAGCACAGAGATAGTATACTTGACACACATCTGCAAGATACAGCAATGGCTTACTGTACTGTACTATATGTATACTGCTAGTCACCAAAATGCTGCACTGTCCTACTATATACTGCTCACAATGATGTAGCACAGAGATAGTATACTTGACACAGAGCTGCAAGATACAGCAATGGCCTACTGTACTGTACTATATGTATACTGCTGATCACCAAAATGCTGCACTGTCCTACTATATACTGCTCACACTAATGCAGCAGAGAGATAGTATACTTGACACGGGTGTAGTATGGTATGCCGGTGGCCGGGCTCCCGGCAACCAGCATACCAGCACCGGGAGCCCGATCGCCGGCATACCGACAGCGAGGCGAGCGCAAATGAGCCCCTTGCGGGCTCGCTGGGCTCACCATGCTACGGGCACGGTGGCACGCTATGCACGCCACGCTATTTTATTCTCCCTCCAGGGGGGTCGTGGACCTTCATGAAGGAGAAAAAGTGTCAGTATGCCGGCTGTCAGGATTCCGGCGCCGGTATACTGTGCGCTGGGATCCCGACAGTTGGCATACTGAAGACCACCCCTTGACACAGAGCTGCAAGATACAGCAATGGCCTACTGTACTGTACTATATGTATACTGCTGGTCACCAAAATGCTGCACTGTCCTACTATATACTGCTCACAATAATGCATCACAGGGATAGTATACTTGAGACAGAGCTGCAAGATACAGCAATGGCCTACTGTACTTTACTATATGTATACTGCTAGTCACCAAAATGCTGCACTGTCCTACTATATACTGCTCACAATAATGCAGCACAGAGATAGTATACTTGACACAGAGCTGCAAGATACAGCAATGGCCTACTGTACTGTACTATCTAATTATATACTGGTGGTCCCCAGTCCCCACAATGCAGCACACTGAGCACAGATATTTGCAGCACACTGAGCACAGATATGGAGCGTTTTCAGGCAGAGAACGTAGATATTCTCAGCACACTGAGCACAGATATTTGCAGCACACTGAGCACAGATATTTGCAGCACACTGAGCACAGATATTTGCAGCACACTGAGCACAGATTACAGAGCTTTTCAGGGAGAGAACGCAGCCACGTCCTCTCCGTTCAATCTCCAATGCACGAGTGAACATGGCGGCGACGCGCGGCTCTTTATATAGAATACGAATCTTGCGAGAATCCGACAGCGGGATGATGACGTTCGGGCGCGTTCGGGTTAACCGAGCTAGGTGGGAAGATCCGAGGCTGCCTCGGAACCGTGTAAAATAGGTGAAGTTCGGGGGGGTTCGGATCTCGGAGAACCGAACTGGCTCATCTCTAGCAGGAAGGTCCAAACCTTGTTTTAGGGGTCTCTGATTAAGGAAACAAAGACTTTGTGCCCCCATTCTGGGCCATGCCAATCCTATTCTACAATCAGCATCCACACTATCCCTGCAAGCGTTTTTTTTTTTTAATTCATGTGATCCAAATGCTAACTTTTGTAAGTACTCATATCTGAGAAATCAAGAATACAAAATATTAAAAAGATTACAGAATAAAAAACATATTGCAATAAACAGTAAAGCAAGTGATAATGTAATCTTTCTTACTTCATATTTCATTTTTATCTTGTTTTTGTGAAGATTGTTGTTTTCTCTTCTTGTAAGATTAGATGTAATTATATACAGTATTTTGCAATATCTTTTAATAAGAAACTAAAACTGGTTTTACTGTAAGCCCTTATCTTTTGAACATCTAGTTTTTGGCACTGGAAGACTGAAAGAAGGGGATGCGGTCATGACTACAGGATGGGTGTCTGGTATTTCTAAAATACTAGGCCATCCTCAAACCACCCTCCAATAAAAAAAACTCCCTTGTATTGTGTCCGCTGGTCAATGCTGCACGCACTCTTAATATTCCCGGCATGAGGTAGGTGGCCCTAAAACCCCAACACAATAATTGCCCCAAATTGTAAAATAGAATCACTTTTTCTACTGCAATAGTGATTCACCTTTGCAAGTACGTAGTTAGCAAATGTTTCACAGTAAAATAGGTTTTAGTTACAATCTGCATTTAAATGTATCACATAACCAAAACTCAGGAATTGCGCCCTCAAATTAAGACATATAGCTTATTACAAATAATGTGAGCAGACTACGGGTGCAGGTGTAACCTTAATCTATATATATAAATGCGAAAGACCTCACTCACTCATGCACTGAGTCACTCACTCACTCACTCACTCACTGACACACACTAAATTTAACTACTTCTAAGGTTAATACCTCTTAAATACAGCCATCTTACATCTAGGGTATTTTATGACTTTAACCACTAAATTGAATAATAATTTTCCAAAAACCACTCAGAAATTGTTGTTGTTTTTAATGATTGAATTAGGTTAAGAACATTTATTTAAACTATATCCAATACAATTCTATAAAAAAAAAAATGAAATTAGCATGGCTGGTACTGGGGCGGGGGAGGGAACACGGAAGCAGTTCCTATGAGAGTGGCAACTCCGGGAAGCTTCTCTTCCTGCAGCCGCACAGTGAGCTTCCTGACAGGTCTCATCAGATCATACGACTATGTCAGAGAAAGCCTGAGGATCGACAGCTCCTGGTTCACCTCTTTCTTTCACTAGTAAATTCAGCTGAGGGACTGAGGCCCAAATGTATTATGCCTTAAAAAGTGATAAAATGAATACGAATAAACAGAGATAAAGTACCAGCCAATCAGCTTCCTAACTGTCATGTAACAGGCAATGGGGCAGATGTATTAAGCCTGGAGAAGGCATAAGGAAGTGATAAACCAGTGATAAGTGCAAGGTGATAAACACACCAGCCAATCAGCTCCTAACTGTTAATTTACATATTGGAGCTGATTGGCTGGTGCATTTATCACCTTGCACATATCACTGGTTTATCACTTCCTTATGCCTTCTCCAGGTTAATACATCTGCCCCATTATCCATCTCCACTTCATCACTTTTTAAGGATTAATACATTTGGGCCTAAGGGGGTCATTCCGAGTTGTTCGCTCGTTGCCGATTTTCTCAATGGAGCGATTAAGGCGAAAATGCGCATGCGCATGGTACGCAGTGCGCATGCGCTAAGTATTTTAGCACAACACTTAGTAGATTTACTCACGTCCGAACGAAGAATTTCCATCGTTGAAGTGATCGGAGTGTGATTGACAGGAAGTGGGTGTTTCTGGGCGGAAACTGACCGTTTTCTGGGAGTGTGCGGAAAAACGCAGGCGTGCCAGGATAAACCCGGGAGTGTCTGGAGAAACGTGGGAGTGGCTGGCCGAACGCAGGGCGTGTTTGTGACGTCAAACCAGGAACTAAACGGACTGAGCTGATCGCAATCTGTGAGTAGGTCTGGAGCTACTCAGAAACTGCTAAGAATTTTCTATTCGCAATTCTGCTAATCTTTCGTTCGCAATTCTGCTAAGCTAAGAAACACTCCCAGAGGGCGGCGGCCTAGCATGTGCAATGCTGCTAAAATCTGCTAGCGAGTGAACAAGTCAGAATTACCCCCTATGTCTCTATGCTAGATGTATGACAGGCTTTATTTGGTGTGCAGTCAGTGGGGTTTCCTTCAGGTAATTTTACTATAGAATTCCCCTTTACTATGAGGCAATTCAATCTCAGGAAGCACCAGAGCTATCTATTGAACGAATGTCTTCCTGGGGCTGACATGCAGTGTGTGAGGGATGTGCGCAGCGATCCCCAGTCTCTATGGTGCCTGCTGTCCTTCAGGTCCTGGGACAGCTGCCTCTTACTCTGCCCAGACGTGCTGTCATCACATACAGGGATCCTCCCCAGGCAATACTGCAGGTCCCAGCTCTATTATACTACTGGGCAGGATTACGGTTATTCCAGAAGTGCTACTCTCTGACTGCAGGCCGGCATAACGACTACACCACTGGGCCTGCCTCCGGCTCTACCCAGCAGGGCAGCCAGTGGAGGCTGCTGGGAGACACCGCTGCGTCCTGTCAGCCAGTTGCCGCTGCTCCATCTGCCCACCGGTCACCGCGGAAAAGCAGGTAACCGCTCGCTCCCCCCGTTACCGCACAGAACTCACGTAACAAATCCCATCAGCAGTCTCTAAGGCGTATATTTACAGAGCCGTAACCAGACTTTTTGGTGCCCTGTGCCAGGCAGGGAGTTTGTGCCTCCCCCCCCCCCCTTATTTTTCCAATACGGACATAAGGCGCAAGCTGTGTGTATGTATATATATATATATATATATATTACACACACATTTATAGAACACTGCAAAATGGATGTGAACATATATCTTCTTTATACCACAGTCATGCACTCAGCCTGAGAGCTCACCGCCATGCAGCCATGATACCCCTCATTAAATAACACATTTCAACACACTGGACTCAAACCCACAACCTACTGCATCCCAGCCAAACACCCCACCCACCGAGCCACTTGATCCCACATAAAAAAATTAGATTTCTAACTATATGAAGCTACCTGTACCTCATAAAAAAAAATAACCAGCACGATAATGGAGCAGATCCATGCAGTGTGCAGCCACACATCCCTTGCAGCCACACACTACATGGATCTGCCCAGTCACGACGCTGATCACTCCTTCACAAAGTACAAGGTAAGCTTCAAATAAACTCTCCAGCTTGGAATTCTCTAGCTTTCTTTGCAAGGGCAGATACCCCAATGAATAGAGGGGGTCATTCCGACCTGATGGCACGCTGTAGTTGTTCGCAGCAGTGCGATCGGGTCTGTACTGCGCATGCGCCGCGACCGCAATCTGCAGGCGCGTCGCTGCCCGGTGACGGGAAATGCCGGCAGTGTGGGAACTTTATGAAGAGTGCGATTTCAGCAGCGATCTCTAGGTGATTGACAGCAAGAAGGCGTTTCTGGGTGGCAACGCACGGCTGCAAAAAACTGCTACCGTGTGATCAACTCGAAATGAGGACCAGAGTGTCAAACTGCTATGTCATAGGCAACGGGTTTGAATCCCGGGCACATCAGCATCCCAAAATGTAATAAAGGACAGTACGACTGAACAACAAAGAGCTCTCAACTCAAGTCCATCAATGCAGTGTAGGTATTAGCGACAGAAGGGGAGGGGGTAGGAGACAAGGGCACTCAGGAGATGCTGGGCTTCAACAAGGGGGAAAGCTGCAAGTAAAAGTAATTAGATAATTCACAATTAAGTGCTACCAACAACGCCTCCTACCCTGTAGCGCTATGTGCAGAGCACACTCCGCACACACCTAGTATCGGCACTGTCTATTTACTAAGCCTTGGATGGAGATAAAGTGGACAAAATCCCAGTCAATCAGCTCCTAACTATCATGTCACAGGCTGGGTTTGAAAAATGACAGGTAGGAGCAGATTGGCTGGGACTTTATCTCTGTCTACTTTATCTCCATCCAAAGTTTAGTAAATAGACCCCTGAATCATGTGACATACTGCGGCACTGTTCAATCACTCACTGAAGGGGGGGGGGGGCAAATATATGTGAACTAAAACTACATTTAAAATGAACATGCAGGAAGACACCAATAATATTTAATAGATATGTATACAGACTCATTTGACATAGGTGCCAGCAGGGTCTGGGGAACCGCATATCTATCTCATATCTCTCTATCTATATATATATATAGATATGTATGTATATATATATATATATATATATATATCTAGCTATCATCTTTCTATCTGTCTACATGTTAGGAAAGATGTAATGAAGTCTGAGTTTGGCGGCCGTGCAGGATGCCGGCTGAACCGGGACATTTTTTTAAAGGCACAATCATGTACAAGCTAAACCATGCCTTATACACAATTGCCCCTTTAAAAAAATGTCCGAGGTTGGCCGGCATTCAGCACGGTCGCCAAACTCGGACTTCATTATATCCCGCCCATAGGGGGTAATTCAGAGTTGATCGCAGCAGCAAATTTGTTAGCAGTTGGGCAAAACCATGTGCACTGCAGGCAGGGCCGGTGCAAGGTTTCCCAGCACCCTAGGCAAACCATATGCTTTTTCCCCCCTCTCCTTCCTCCCTCCCTCCCTCCCCCCCCCCCTTCCCCCACCCACACACCCACACACACACACACACACACACACAGCAATACCCACTGTCCAGCTGCCCAGGTGTAAAGTTGGCTTCCTAGATGTTTCACAGCCATTGTCAAATAGGGAAACGCCCCCACCAAAAAAATCTGTAAAAACTATGCGCAATATTTTGCAGAGACCCCCAGGAATCTTATAGTGTAAATATATATATATGGTGGTTGGATAGATAGATAGATAGATAGATGGATAGATAGATAGATAGATAGATAGATAGATAGATAGATAGATAGATAGATAGATAGATAGATAGATAGATAGATAGATATGGGGATGTACAGTATATAGATATTTCTGGAGCTGGGGATATATATATATAAGTACCTGAACCCCCCCTGCCTACAGATGGATCGGCCCAGTTGAACAATATAATTGTTTTTACCAGATGGAGTGGATAATACCCCTTACAGACCACCTGAGGCGGGTCGCACCCGGGACCCTGACACAGGAGCTTCCAGGGTGCGAACCGCCTCAGGCTCGGTTGGCGAAGTCATCGGTGACGCGGCGGGGTCAGTGCTTGGAGATCACGCTGGGTGAATTAGTGGGAGCTGCAGAGCGCAGCTCCTCAGGCATTTCCCTTCCCATGGGGCTTGCAGATAGAGCTGGCCTGGCCAAGTCAGAAGCAGTGTCGCCTGAGTGCAGGTATGTGTCGCCTGTCAGGGGGTGCCAGTGGTAGCGGCGGGTCGAGTAGGGGGATCGGGATGCGGGCATGTTTAATAAATGATGCTGGCCGGGTGAGCACTCTCTGAACCGGCGGGGGTGGGCAGCGTCTATATTAAATTATGGTGGCTATGTTTTATTTTTATATGAAAGAGGTGTGTGTGTGTACAGTATGTATACTATACTGTGTGTGTCTGCTGTGTGTATGTATCTATGCATGTCTGTATGTAAGTATGCTGTGTGTATGCCATCAGAAATTGTGGGACCCTGGACTGACCAAATAAGCAGGGCCCCCCTCTGGGTGAGGACAGTGGTGCAGAGGTGGGCGGAGCTGTGAATAATGTGGGTGTTGCTACTAAGCCGGCACAGGCGCGCAGAGCAAGTCTCCAGTGAGTATACTACAAGGCTGCTACTCCACACCCTGACAGTGTGCTTAGACATTACATGGGACGCCACTAGAGGTTTTATCCCCATCCTGGACTGACGTTTACAAAGGATGTTTCACATGTATAGGGGAACATAGGCTCTGGGTGAAGACCCTATGTTAACGGTGTTCTCTAAAAGTTCATATAATTCCCACTACTAGTGGGTACCCCTAATAGTGGGAGTATACTACTGAGTAAGGTATACAGTGGAAAGGGTAGTCACAAGTGACCAACCCGACAGTGAGCACCGTGACTCCACTGATTTTAATAAAATACACTATCATTTACAGTGCAAAATCCAGTCTAATTCATTAAAGATTACCATTCACACACATGTGACATAACATCACCACTTCCCGCCGTTTCACATTCCAAATTCACACCAAACATTGGCCCTCATTCCGAGTTGTTCGCTAGCAGATTTCGGACGCATTTCTGCTATTAAGTGAAAAAACTGCATTTCTGCGCATGGTTCGCAATGCGCACACGCGGCGGACTTTCACATCATCCATTGTACTTTCACATAAGCTCGAACGACGCTTTTCAATCGCACTACACGCCGCAGAGTGATTGACAGGAATAGGGCGTTTCTGGCAGGTAACTGGCCGTTTTCAGGGAGTGTGAGAAAAAACGCAGGCGTGTCAGATACAAACGCAGGCGTGCCTGCAGAAACGTAGGCGTGGCTGGGAGAACGCTGGGCGTGTTTGTGACGTCAAATCAGGAACTGAATGGTCTGAAGTGATCGCAAGGAAGGAGTAGGTCTGGAGGTACTCAGAAACTGCAGAGTCTTCTTTTGCTGCCGCACTGCGATGTTTTCGGTCGTACTTTTGCTAAGCTAAGATACACTCCCAGAGGGCGGCGGCTTAGCGTTTGCATTGCTGCTAAAAGCAGCTAGCGAGCGAACAACTTGGAATCAGGGCCATTACACAACATAGGGTATATAAAAGTCAGAAATACACAGTAACATATTACACAGAAACATAAATATTCTCTTATGTAGCTGCTGTCCGTGGTTTCTAATAGCAGTACGGGTGCGGAATGAATGACCGCCAGACGGGACGCCAACTGTAAAAATACAGACGCCAGCATTCTGATTTGTGAAATCCCGACAGGGGTGATTTTAGTGATCTAACCCCTGTCCCCTAACCCTCCGTACCCGCAGCCTAACCCTAACCTCCCCCGGCTGGTGCCTAAACCTAGCCCCCCCCTATCCCCGCAGCCTAAACCTAACACTCCCCCCTTAGTTCCTAAACCTTACCTCCCCACAGTGGTGCCTGACTCTAACCCCCCTGGCCACAGCCTAACCCTTAACTTCCCACCCACCCCTGCAGCCTAACCCTCACCCCTCCGATGTTGGCTAAACCTAAACCCCCCCAGCACTAATGAGAGCTCCGGCGGCTATACTTACAGCGGTCGGGATCCTGGCTGTTGAAGTTTAGGCATTGGTATCCTGACCCTGTTGGAATTCCGATGTTGGGATTTTGATGAGTGTCGGGATACCGACGTTGGTATTTCAGCAGCCGGGATCCCGACAGCCAGGATATTAACCGCATCCCAGCAGTACCACCCTATTGATTGCGGTGCAAAACTCCTATCAGGACGAGGGCTGTGCTAGTGCTGCTGCCATGTATGTGACATGACCCACAGCCTGAGAAAGTGGAGATAAATACAACCACCCCATGTTTACAACATCAGGGATGCTAGAAAACATAGAAAAGATGTACATTGCACTACACACCCTGCCATAAAATGAGCTATGTCTCACACATGGTTGCAATACAGGTATGGTTGGGAGAGCTTAGACAGAGTGATGGGGGTGGGGGAGTAGCAGGTAAAGTTTCATGTCTGGAGCAGAGCCAAGTAAAGTGTTTAAATCCAGACCTGGAATGGCACCTGGGCTGGTTCCCTCTTCCTCCTCCTGTATGGTGCTGCTGCTTGCTAGACTCTGCTGCATGGATTGTGTGGCTCCTCCCACCTCACTGATATGATGGGCACATCTTCACTTGGACCCACAGACAAGCTACACGCTGCCACTGTATTTAGTGAGGCAGTTTGGTAGTAGTGTCTCCAGTAACCCCCCAACCCGAGCGATCGCGGCCCGCTAAGCCCCGCCCCCTCGTGGAAAAGGGGCGGAGCCTGAAATTTGTGATTCCCTTCGGGGAATAATAAAACTTACCCCAGTCCAACTCACTGCCCTGGACACAGGAAAGCACCCAGCAGCCACCATCAAAGACTCCAGCACAGGGGGAAGTACTTGCTGGGGAGGAGGAGCTGTAGCATGAGGGGGCGGAGTTATTCAGAAGAGTGGAACAGCCCGCCCTGCACCCCTTACTAGGAGGAATCCGAAATGCCGTCGGCTCTTAAGTGTCTCTCTATGGTTGCGGCTGCCTGCAGGTGTACCAGCTACAGCAGGCTGGCGGCCCAGAACTAATCCACAGTTAAACACAGCTGCCATTCGGGCCCCTGCTTGGCCGGGCCCGGGACTCAACACAGGATTGGGAGGGTTAAGACTGCAGGCAGCCGCAGAACAGCAATGAAGCAGCGCCGAGTCAGCGCGGGGCACCCTGGAGCACAAAGCGTCACAGTGGGCGGCCGGTGAGTCAGTGGCGCCGGACCCTCACCATGGTGCTGCTGGCAGCTGTCTGTCAGCTGCAGTCATAGGTAACAGTCAGCAGTGGCTGGCGCACTCTGCCCTTACCTTTCTGCCGCTCCTATTTAACGGCCCTTGAGCGAGCTTTGGGGGTAGTCTAGCACTGACCTCCTCGTATGGGGAGGGGAGAATCGGGCCGCCCCCTCAAGTCTCGCCGCCCATAGGCAGCTGCCTAAAGCTGCCTAATGGAAGCGCCGGCCCTGACTGCAGGTGGGGCAGATGTAACATGTGCAGAGCGAGTTAGATTTGGGTGGGTTATATTGTTTCTGTGCAGGGTAAATACTGGCTGCTTTATTTTTACATTGCAATTTAGATTTCAGTTTGAACACACCCCACCCAAATCTATCTATCTATCTATCTATCTATCTATCTATCTATTGGGCCCTACACACGTAAAGATTTAACTGAACGATATGAACGTTCTTGTTCATTAATGAACGATATGAACGTTCTTGTTCATTAATGAACGAGAACTCATTCACCTCGGCTGCCAATCGCCTAATGTGTAGAGCCCATATCTGTTATCTATCTATCTCTTATCTATCTATTTTTATTTATCATCTATCTATCTATCTATCTATCTGACTATCTTTCATCTATCTATCTACCTACCTATCTTTCATCTGTCTATCTTTCTATCTATCTATCTATCTATCCTTCTATCAATCTATTTCTCATCTATCTACCTATCTATCTATCTTTCATCTGTCTATATATTTATCTATCTCTTATCTATCTCTCTCATATATCTATCTATCTATCTATCACCTATCTATCTATCCTTCTATCAATCTATTTCTCATCTATCTATCTATCTATCTATCTATCTATCTATCTATCTATCTATCTATCTATCTATCTATCTTTCATCTGTCTATATATTTATCTATCTCTCTCATCTATCTATCTATCTATCTATCTATCTATCTATCTATCTATCTATCTATCTATCTATAGATTGTAAGCTTGCGAGCAGGGCCTTCCTACCTCTATGTCTGTCTGTTTTTACCCAGTTTTGTTCTATTACTGTTGTTCTAATTGTAAAGCGCAACGGAATATGCTGCGCTATATAAGAAACTGTTAATAAATAAATAAATAATATCTATCTATCTATCTATCTATCTATCTATCTATCTATCTATCTATCTATCTATCTATCTATCTATCTATCTGTGTAACTTACTCTTATCTCTATCTATCTATCTATCTATCTATCTATCTATCTATCTATCTATCTATCTATCTATCTATCTATCTATCTATCTATCTATCTATCATCTATCTATCATTGTACATTTATGGGCAGCAAGAATATATATTTCCATTCCCTCTATGTCTGCAATGAAGCATGCATCAGGATTCTGAATTGTAAGAAAATTACCATTGCAAGTGAAAGATTTCCAGATATAAGAAACACTGCACTGGGAGAACCTGAACACACAGGAGTCCTATTTAAGCGCAACATATAAATTGTTAAACAGTATACAGAATGTATCTCATCACCTGTCTCGTTTGCAGAAAACAATATGTTGCCATGGCAACAAAAACCAGGGAGAATGTATTCATGAAGATTTACTGTATCTGGCGCTGAACATTGTGATAGTAAATTTCCAATTGTTTGACATTTTAAGAAACATAATTATGATCTAAGTGCTCTTCCGTTTAATGGAATAGAGAGAAGGCCTCCAAGAGGGGGAAACAGAGGTAATATTTCACTCATGACGCCTGGTGTAGAGTTTGTGTTTGGGTATACAGTATGCTTCCCTACAAGTAATAATCCATCAGAGGCATTAACACTATTTATGAATATAATATGCATAGAAAATATATACCTGTCCTTTCAAGAAATAAACATAACAAACTAGAATGTAATCATGCATTCTTCCCATAGGTTATGATACCAGAAAAATTATTTTAATTAGGCGAGATCTTTTTTTGTAAAAAAAATTCTAGCAGAGTTACTATTTATAGATGAATGATCTGGAGTGCTGCAGCACAACATTGGCCCCACAAACTAACTGACCCCACCCATATGCAAACGCAGGGGGGGTTCCCAGTTGCTTGGAACCCCCCCTTTCTCACAGCCTGGCTAGCGGCCACTACATGCAGCATGAAGGGTGGAATGGAGCTTCTGCACATGCCCAGTGGCATCAGATTTTCCAACCAAGTCTGCTGGTGTGTGTGTCTGTGGATCTGGGCGCTCAATCATCGCGCCAGAGAGAGAATCTGGTAAGTGGCTTGCCGTAATCACTGGGCCTGCATATGTCTGGGGCACTGCAATACAAAAACTGCAATTTGTTAGGGGCAGACTAGAACTTGTTCCCTGCTAATTAGCAATTCTTCACGGGCTCGCGAGAATTGCTCTAAAATCAAACATTTGGAAACCCCCCTTCTAGCTCGTGGAGTCCCATTACAACAGGCAGCAAGGTTAAATGTTTTGATCAAAATATGAACAAAGTCCCCATGCTTTTATTTGCTAGAGGGGGCGTGGCCAACACACATAAGCTGTCCAAAAAGGATAGCAAATGTGCGATCATGAGGCGATCGCGCACGCCACACAGAGGGGTTTGGGTTCCAGATTTGGTGGACGGCAGTGGCGGGGGGGAGGTGCTTTTGGATTCTTTTTGCAATAAGAAGTTATTATCAGAAAGTTTGTAGCTTTCATTTGGTCTGCTTTCACCCTCCTGTCCAGTTCATCACCAACCAGCTTAATGGGGCCAAGTGTGGAGACTGTGCGGCCATCCCAGGAATTCAAGCCTACTGTTGTATTTCTCAAAAGAAGTTCTGAGCACAGGAATGAGTGTAACGTGGGGGTTGTCATCAAGTAATCAACAGAAGCTGGAGACCTGTCGGTATTGTTTGCATCCACTTTCATTGCTTATTGGTATGTTACAGACAGACAGTACAATTGAGACTCACTCTGGGGGCCAAATGTAATAGCCTGGGAATTTGTGAGTTCTAGGCTATTACATTATGAGAGTCCGTGGAAGTTTTTTTGTATGTAAACCTGCACCTTGTAATGCAAGTTTGATTACAAGATGCATGTTTGACAGAAGCATGCACAGATCAGTGAGATCCGTGCTTCTATCTGTAAAAAAAAAAATGTACAAATTACGTGGGGTCACCCCCAAAGCTTTTCGAGCCAGTCCTGATTCCAAAAATACAGGGTTGTGTAGGGTTCCCTTGTATTTTCAAGAACCAGCACCTGGCTCTTGGACCGGTCCTGGTTTAAAAAAAATTGGGGAGGCAGAGGTGTAGGCCCCCCGTATTTTTGAAACCAGCACCGGGCTCACTAGAAAGGGATGTGATGCCACAGCCAGGGGACACACTTATATTGATCCCTTTGGCCATAGCATTAACCCCCATAACTAGGCAGCTATAGCTAGGGTTTTCTGGGGGAGTGGGGCCCCCCGAATAAAGTGCCCCCCCCCCTCCAGGCACCCACGGCCACGACTGAATCCCGGACTATCACCGGCACCCCTGGGCAGTATGTGCCGAGTTAATAGTCCATTGGTTAGTTTGAGTTTTGTATTAAAAAAAATGTCTTTTACATGAGGGACTACAGGTCTCAGCAAGCCTCCCCCGCATGCTGGTACTTCGAGAACCAAAAGTACCAACATGAGGGGAACTAAGGGCCCGCTGGTACCTATAGTCCCCCTGTAAAATAAATATTTAAAAAAACACAAGACACACATCGTGATAACATAACTTTATTTAGCACCCTTGCACACTTACAGTCACACTCACATATTCTAACCTACACTCCCTGTAGCAATTAGGTCCTCTTTTACCAGTAGCATCCACGATACCGTCCGGTCCAACTAATATGCTAACGCAGCAGGAGGGATCTGGTGTAAATAGAAGCCTCCTGCCTGCTTCGGTGATACACTGCTGTGTCTGAAGACGCAAAATCGGATCACTCTGCTGGACCATCGGCCATCTAAGTAACCTTCAGGTTACTCAGGGTGGCCGTTTTAGTTCCGCAGCCAAAGTCCAGTAAATCTGCGTCTTCAGACGTAGACACTGATTTCGGCACTACCACAAAAAAGAGGCGACACAACTCCGTCTTGTGGAACAGACCTGGTCACTGCCCCTTCCCCACCTCCAAACACAGAGCCGGCCATAGGCATATGCAAACTATGCAATTGCCTAGGGCATTTGATATGCCTAGGGGAATCAGCAGCTTCTGCTGATTAAAATGATATGTGGCATGCCTATATTCTGTGTGTAGCATTTCATATGCAGATACAGCCATATCATTTTAATCAGCCGAAGCAGTTTGTGCATCCTAGCTACATAACAATGCAAATAAGATGCATTTTCATAAAAAAAGGTGCCTGATGTTAGCATTGAGGCAAGATTTATGAGGACACATCTGTATCCAAGCAGAGGCAGATGTCACAGTGCTAGTGGCAGTGTGAGTGCTGTGTGCATGTGAGTGGGTTGGTTGTGCAGTAGTGTTCGGAATATGTGTAAGGAGCATTATGTGTGTCATGTACAAATGCATTAATAATGTGCAACATATGTGTAAGGGACACTATGTGTGTCGTTATGTTTATAAGGGCATTAATAATGTGCAGCATATGTGTAACAGGGTACTACTGTATGTGTGTCGTGTATAGGGGCACTAAAAATGTGCAGCAAATGTGTAGGGGGCACTATGTGTGTCATTATGTGTATAAGGGCATTAATAATGTGCGGCATATGTGTAAGGGACATTATTTGTATAAGGGCATTAATAAAGGTAGTCATAATGTGTAAGGCACATTATGTGTATAAGGACATTAATAATGTGTCTCATATGTGTAAGGGGCATTACTGTGTGGAATTATGTGTATAAATATATAAATGCATTACTAATGTGTGGCATTATGTGTATAAGTTACTCTACTATGTGGCGTTGCGTATAGAAAGGGCACTACTGTGTCGTCTAATGTGAATAAAGAGCAATACGGTGTGGTGTAATGTGAATAAGGAGCAATTCAGTGTGATGTAATGTGAATAAGGGGCTCTACTGTGAGGAGTAACGTTTATAAGGTAAAGTGATACTACTGTGGGATGTAATATGAATTATGGATACTATCGCATGATCAAATGTGAATAAAGTTGCAGTACTGTGTGGCGTAATTGGAATTGGGGTTACTATTGTGTGACCATGCAACTTGCCAGGAAAAACACACCCCTTTTTGGGCTGTGCGCCAAGTGTGCGAACTGTTCCTATTTAAAATATAGGAGGTACAAACACCAAAATAAGGACTGCTCTAGGTGAGGGGTGATGGTGCTGGGAAAGAGGTGCAAGGTCAGAGGTGGAACCAGCGGTGGTGCTAGGGTGCACCAGCCAAAATCTTGCCTAGGGCATCATATTGGTTAGGGCCGGCTCTGTCCAAACACCCTCAGTCTGTCAATCAGGCAGGGGCTTAGGGGGCATTGCATGCCATGCGAGGACACATTACCCATTCTGCACATGTGCAGTTTCCCCACTATTGGGTTAGCGTACAAGTCCTGATCCGGCCCTATATCCTAATCATTATCTGAATTAGACAGAGGTCCAGGCTTAGCAGCGTCCAAGGGTAAAGTGAGAGCCAATCCACATTTAATCTTGGGGAACACACTTCCGCCAGATACACAGCTGCTGGGCCTTACAGCCAATGATAGTATATATTGCAGTGCGAACGGAGTGTTTCCAACCAATGTCAGGTCATTACCAAATGCCGTATTCAGTTATTAGGTGAAAGGTGAATTACCGGTATATATTTCAAGGTATGGTAAATTTACAAGACCGTAGCAAATGGCAAAAGTAGGCTTTGGTTCCGGAACACGTCATTATATAATTGTCTGTTATTCCACCGAAGCAATTATACCACCACATCTCTAAATTCCACAATGGTTGTTACATATTCAGCTCCCAGTCAAGAAATGTTGAAACATTAATGTAACGGGTTATTGAGCAACGTCTAAAAATATATTCTTGTTGTGTGAATGTTTCCCCAGAAAAGCTTCCAGCTCTACCTAATAACATTCCTGTGCTCTGCAATGCAAAAGGACACTATGTTCTTGTACTTTATTGCTTGATTATGTACTTTGCAGACATTTCTATTAAAACTATGACATATAAAAAGCTTTAAAAGGTGGAATTCTTTTGCAGTATTGAAGAAAGAGAGCTTTCAATTACTGATTCCAAACAAGAGGAAAGAAATCAGATAAGGATTCTTCAAATTGCTGTAATAAGATGAGGCACCAAACTTTATCTATCTCTAAGTAGCTGTTATATGATAAAATAGGTTTAGATTAAATATTTTTTTTCCCAGTACTATAAAAGGAAAGTCGTCATTCCCCCGCTACTGTATATTCATAGAGATAGCGCTGTGCCAGGTGCTCATTGGACAAGGATTGCAGCAGGGAGAGCCATGACCTCTTTTCAAGTCTAACGACAAGGTGGAGACTTGGTAACAGCTCTTCCGAATCACAGAGAACCAATTAATGTGATGAAGCTTGAGACAGATGTGGGTGCGCTGGAGGCCTCAGATTCTGTCCATTCTGTGACATCTGATCGAGACAATGCTAAGAGAGTTCATTGGATTGGGGCTGCCCTGCAGATTTGTCGGCTTCATTGGCATTCCCCCCACCTTCTACTGTTTCAATTGCCAAGGCATTACGGCAGAAGTCACCATACGCACTTTGGGCCTGAAACAGATATTAAAGCATTGGTGTTTCTATCATGGATGCAGTGTGTGAGATGCAGGGGGGCCCACACCGCACACACCGCACCCATATTGTTGTAATACTTACCTTTCCCACGACAGGTGCTGCAGCCGCTGGCACCAGAGCAGCCGTGGCAAAATCACACTAAAAATGTCCGCCGCGTATGCGCAGTACAAAATTTGTTTTTAAGGAAATCCAAAACCAAATTACAATGATGGTTTGGGACAAAAACCCAAAACACGGGGTCTGAGTACAGCTCTTGTTATACACCAGTTCCACCTCTTGTGATCTCAGGTGTGGAACTGTTTGTGATGCGTGCCATTCTACATCGGGTGTGGTTCATCAAATCGACAGTGTCTAGGTCGACAATATCTAGGTCGACAATGTTTAGGTCGACTACTATAGGTCGACAGTCACTAGGTCGACATGTATGGAAGGTCGACAGGGTTTCTAGGTCGACATGTGCTAGGTCGACAGGTCTAAAGGTCGACATGAGGATTTTTTTTTTCGGTGTCGTTTTCTTCGTAGAGTGACCGGGATCCCAAATTAGTGCACCGCGTCCCCTCGCACGGTGCCTTCACTCCGCTACCGCTTCGCTCGGCACACTTTACCGTTCCAATCGTAGTCCACGTGGATCGTTAAGTATGAAAAAATTCAAAAAAAGAAGAAAAAAATGTGAAAAATTCATGTCGACCTTTAGACCTGTCGACCTAGCACATGTCGACCTAGAAACCCTGTCGACCTTCCATCCATGTCGACCTAGTAACTGTCGACCTATAGTGATCGACCTAAACATTGTCGACCTAGACACTGTCGATCTTCAGACCGGATCCCTTCTACATCACCTTCACTTGCGTGTGCCCATTTGTGGGGCACGTACAGTGCAAATATACAGAGATTTCCTGATCGCTATCCATCGACATTTAGAATGTTGACTTGGACCTTATTTAACATCTTGACATATGTGCTGTTGACATTGTTATGTCAACATTGTGTATGTCAACAGTCACAATGTTGATCGTACATTTTAGCACTAGATTTAGGTTTAGTATCAAGGCTTATTTCGACATTGTACATATTGACTAGACATGTGTGCCAACACTCGTGTTTTGGTTTAATTTTTGCCAACCTCACCCTCTGTGTTTTGTTTTTGTTTTTTGGTTTTGCAAAACCACCCTGAAGTGTTTTGGTTCAGATTTGGATTTGGATTTAATGCTTTTTTTTAAAACTGCTAAAATCACAAAATTTGGACCTTTCTTTGTGTTCCTTCAGTCTTATTATTAACTTCAATAACATTCATTTCCACTCATTTCCAGTCAATTTTGAACACCTCAAAGCTCACAATATTGTTCACCAATATTGGCCAAAGACTGGCTGAATAAACGAAGCAACAGAGCAGCTGCACAAACACAAGGCAGTTACGTTGAAAGAATATAGGACATCTTTGAAACATTGCCGAACGCAGTAGTAGCAGACAGTATGGCAGTGTAATAAACTATACAACTCCATAGAAAGAACATTTTCATTAATCAAGAAGAGGCCCCAGGGCAGTACAGGGGAAATGAGGTGGAGTATGTAGTGGTAGGTAGGTAAAGCATGAATTGATTGATTGATTGATTGATTTGATTGATTACTTTGATTGAAATTAATTGATTAATGAATTTAGAAAATGTAAATTAAAGAATTAGAATACAATGTTGATAATCAAGGATTGCTGACAACAAGGGTTAAAAGAGAAGCCAAGAAAATTAATAGTTGCACTGCAGAGCTGCAAACTCCAAATCAGCCTTACACAAACAAATACTGTATTAGGAGGCTGACCTGCTGGCCATACTACCCCTCCCCTTCCTAATTTTATAACACACCCCTGTATTACATTTATGTGGTGCTCATGAGGGATAATACCATGGTTTTTTTTCTCCTAAATCCAGTCAACACAGATTTTCATCCAGTTTAGGCCAAAGGCTGCAGCGAGCTGGTTGGTTACTAAGCAACAGAGCAACTGCACAAACACACGGCAGTTTATAGAACATTTATGAAACAGTATAGTACTGTTATGGATACACAGTGAGGTACGGCCTGCGGAGTCCACAGTGTAAATAAATTATGGATCCACGGTGGTGTACAGCTAAAAAAAAATGACATTCATTTAACTGTACTTTTCTTAAAATAATTTGTAACATTTTTTTAAAAACTTTTTTTATACTTTGTTAAACTTTTGAAACTTTTTTTAAATCTTTTTTTACTTTTTTTTAGTACTGGGATCATGGACACTGGACTGGTGCATCGTCAGCACTGGAGCGGATGGACACTGGACAGGTGTGAATTCAGCACTGGAGGTGATGGACACAGGACAGGTGCGTTGTCAGCACTGGAGCTTATGGACACTGGACAGGTGCCTCGGCAGCACTGGAGCGAATGGATAATGGACAGGTGTGTTGCCAGCACTGGAGCGGATGGACACTGGATAGGTAAGTCGGCAGCACTGGAGTGGAGGATACAACACAGCACTGAGCGCAGAGGAGTGTATGGACGGAACACAGCACAGCACTGCAGCAGCCACTTAGGAGCAGAGCCGAGCAGAGCGCACAGTAGCCTGGATGAGTGGAGCTGGCGCCGCAATCACCGACGCAGGGGTCTTATATAGAATTCAAAACTCGCAAGATATCCAATGCCGGCTGATGATGTTTTGCCTCTATTTGAAGTCGGAATTAGCGGGGATTCCCCCGGATTGGGTAAGTTCGGGTAGGCTTGGATGTCAGAGATCCGAGCCCACTCATCTCTAGTTGTTATAGAGCAAGGGGGGAATGTACTAAGCCATAGGGCTCTATTTACTAAGCCTTGGATGGAGATAAAGTCGCTGGAGATAAAGTACTAGCCAATCGGCTCCTAACTGTCATTTTTCAAACACAGCCTGTGGCATGGAGGTTAGTTGGTGAATGGCTGGTACTTTATCTCTCTCCAAGTCTTTAAGATCATATGCTAATGCCAGTCTAACGTGATACTGCAAGAATCTGCGCAGGTTTAAGCGGAAAGCTGCTCCGCCCGCTATGTGTCCATCCACAGCCGCAACTGTCACCATTAGCATAGACACTTGTACCCGCCCCATATTAGCTGCAAGAGATCAGTCAGAAACAGGCTTCCCTTCTCCGTACACACAACTCTCAAACAGCTCCATGCACGGTGGCAAAGCAATAGCCCCAGCAACAGCCCCGCAGTGGCTTGGAGGAGCTGGGTGGCTTGTGAGGGTCTGCAGGAGCTATTGCTACACCACTGCCTGGACCTGGAGTTCCTGCCCTTTCTCCTCCTTCGACCATGTGTCGTGTCCTCTCCCAGTCTCCTATTCCGTGTCCCTGCCCCACTACTTGTTTTGCCTGTGTCTCCGCCAGTGACGTGCGGTGGGGTGAGGCAAATCTTGCTCTGGTGCTAGCCAGTGCCTCCTGAGCCATTTAGCTCACCGCACGTCCCTGGTCTCCGCCCAGTCCCCAACCATCTTCCCTGTGTCCCCACCCAGTCTCCTCCCCCTTCCATGTGCTTCCACCCAGTCTCCTTCCCTCTGACTATCCCGGCCAGAGCTTGGTCACGGACCGTGGATATGGCTGCAGGCAGAGCCGGCCCTAGGTATAGGCAAACTAGGCAATTGCCTAGGGCATCTGGTATGCCTAGGGGCATCAGCAGCTTCTGCTGATTAAAATGATATGCGGCATGCCTATATTCTGTGTGTAGCATTTCGTACGCAGATACAGCCACAGTCTCACACAGTATATAGGCATGTCACATATCATTTTAATCAGCAGAAGCTGCTTGTGCATCCTAGCCACATAGCAATGCAAATAAGATGCATTTTCATAAAAAATAGGCACCCGACGTTAGCAGAGCTGCCAGTTGACTCACGCTGGGAACTACATGTGTCATTATGTGTATAAGGGCATTCATAATGTGTAACATATGTGTAAGGGCACTATGTGTGTCATTATGTGTATAAGGGCACTAATAATAATAATAATAATTTTATTTATATAGCACACTTTCTCCAATAGGACTCAAGGCGCTTAACAGATACATAGCATAATATAGTACAGAAAATAATGAAGTACATTTTCGTAAAATACAGAAGCATGAAGATACTAAAAGGGACACTATGGAAATGCTGAGTAAACAGAAAAGTCTTGAGTCTACTTTTGAAGGATTCTATAGTTGGGGCCTCTCACACTGCGCGGGGAAGTGAGTTCCATAGAGTCGGAGCCGCATGACTAAAAGCTCGACCCCCAGATGAATTACGGTAGATTCTAGGTACTGCTAAAAGTCCTTCATCTACAGATTGCAGTAATCGAGTGGGGCAGAATGGGGTCAGAAGCTGCTTCAGGTACCTTGGGCCCTGGTCATGTAATGCTTTGAAACTCAGTAAGCCAATCTTGAAGATGATTCGCCATCTTACAGGCAGCCAGTGAAGGGAGTAGAGGATGGGTGTTATGTGGCTAGAACGGGGCTGGTTGGTTAATAGCCTGGCAGCTGTGTTTTGCACCAGCTGTAAGCGCTGCAATTCTTTTGCTGGTAGACCAAGGTAGAGGGCATTACAGTAGTCTAAACGAGATGATACAAATGCATGTATGACTTTTGGCATATCATCTGAGGGAATTAAGTGCTTGATTCTGGCTATGTTCCTCAGGTGAAAGAATGAGGATTTGATTGTGGCTGATATCTGATGTTTAAGTGTCAAGCCACCATCCAGGACAACGCCAAGATTCCGCACACAATCCTGGTCTGTAATTCTGAATCCCCGAGTGAAGTCCAGTTGGATGGCTATGCTGCAGTCTTGTCCTTTGATGTTGCGGTCGTATCATAAGGACCTCTGTTTTATCCGGGTTCAGTCGCAGCCAACAGGCGCTCATCCACTCCTGTAGTTCAGCTAGACAGCCATTTAGGGTTACTATTGGGTTATCAGTGCCCTGAGCAAAGGACAAGTACAGTTGTGTATCATCTGCATAGCAGTGGTAGACCAGGCCATGGCGCCTGATTATTTCGCCCAATGGGAGCATGTATACTGCAAAAAGCATGGGGGATAGTATAGAACCTTGTGGGACACCACATGGCAATGGCACTGGTGGTGATGAATATAATCCAGATGATACTATCTGTGACCTGCCTGTGAGAAATGATTTGAACCAGCTCAGGACTGTGCCATCCAGACCACAGAAATGTATCAGTCGCTCAAATAGAAGCCCATGGTCCACGGTATCAAATGCTGCTGAGAGATCCAGAAGGATTAATATTGAACAGTCACCTCTGTCTTTTGCCATCAGAAGATCATTTAACACACACACCAGGGCTGTTTCAGTGCTATGTCTTCTCCTGAATCCTGATTGAAATGGATCATAAATATCATGGGTTGTCAGGCGGGTTTCCAGTTGATTTGCAACGACTTTCTCAATAACCTTTCCTAGGAAAGGAAGGTTTGATACCGGTCTGTAGTTGGTCATGCAGTCGGGATCTAAATTAGGTTTTTTAAGAAGCGGTCTAACAATTGCTTCCTTTAGGGGTCCAGGAAAAATGCCTGTCTGCAAAGAGCATTGAACAATTTTTGTAAAGACAGGACCAATTATATCCATACAACCTATTAGAAGCTTGGTTGAGGCTGGGTCCAGATCACAGGTGGTGGGACGTAAAATCCGAGCAATTTCAGCAGTGTCCTTTACATCCACTGGATCAAAGCTGGTCCATGAAGGCAGGTAGCTTATATTGGCAGGTTTTGTAGTTTGGCACTCCTTTGATGGCACTGTGGAGATTCCAGCCCGGATGGTGGATATTTTATCTGCAAAGAAGTTTGCAAACTCGTTGCATCTTGCCTGGGAGAGGGTCTCATCAGTCTGCAGGCATGCTGGCTTGCAAAGCATCTCCACTGTGCGGAAAAGTTGAGCTGGCCTATTGTTTGCTGCAGTGATCTCATTTGACAGGAACTGTGCTTTCTTACGAGTGATTGTCGATTGATATTCTACGTTATGCTTTATTAGTTTTATTTTGTCATCCACTAGGTTAGTCTTCCTCCATCGTCTTTCCAGTCTACGCCCCCTTTTCTTGAGCTCACTAACACTGTTGTCGAACCATGGAGCTTGACGTTGTGGTTTACGAGGTCTTAAACGCACAGGGGCGATAATATCAATTGCAGCCATAACTTCCCTATTATAATAACTGACTAGGGAACGGGGATCTTCACAGGCACCCAGTATAGCAGAGAGATCCAGATTTGCTGCAAGAGCCTGGGGAGTCATACCCCTCCTTGGACGATACCTGGTCAACTCCACGGGCAGAGATCTTAATTGAGGGGTTGTAACTGAGAACCAGAGGGAGTAGTGGTCTGACCAGATGACTGGGTTTATTTTTAGGTCAGTGACTTCTAATCCAATCTGAAAGACAAGGTCCAGAGTGTGACCACTTTTATGTGTGGCAGAGGGAATGACCTGTGTGAAGCCCAGACCATTCATTGTGCACAGGAGGTCTTGGCCAAGGCGTGAGAGCTCATCATCCACCTATGCATTGAAATCCCCGAGGATGAGCCATCTTTGATGTTCCAGAACCAGGCCAGCAACAGTATCTGCAATTTCTTGCAGAAATATCTAATAATGTGCGGCATATGTGTACAAATGTGCACACTGTTCTTATTTAAATTACAGGGGGTAGGAAAACAAAAAAAAGGACTGCTATGGGTGGGGGGTGATGGTGCTGGGAAAGGGGTGCAGGGTCAGAGGCGGAACTAGCGGTGGTGCTGGGGGGCACCAGCCAAAATCTTGCCTAGGGCATCATATTGGTTAGGGCCGGCTCTGGCTGCAGGACTATGGAGAGGTGGTGACGTTGTCCGGCAGTGAGGTGAGCGCTGTTCTTGGTGTATCAGATCTACCTGTAGCTGTCATACATGGTGTGTGTGAGCGGCCTTGGGTGGGTGGTGACTGAGAGGCAGGTGGGGAATTTGCAGATACAGACTTGGTGGCTGCAGTATAGCATACCTCCCAACACCACCATCTCCACGAGGGACAAAATGCTTCAAACTTTTTTTTGGGGGGGAGGGGCTAATTTAAAGTGAAGCCACTGTCTATACAATCGCAATGTTGCCACTTAGTTCCATCACAAAATGCCAGTTTCCTAGAAAGACAGATCCAGCCAAGATCCAGACAACTCAGAATAGGAAGGAGATGTGTAAGAATGTGTAAATTTACACGAGCGCTGTCTGCTGAAACTCGCTACTTGCACCCATGCAAAGAGATCCATCTGACTCTGAATCAGCCGATGCATGTACACAGGGTCAAAGGAAAAGATCTTTTAATTAAACTTCATAAAATTATTGTACGTATGACTAACATATTACTATTGGGCAACAGAATCCCAGAGTCAGGACTATCCCATCTACATAGGTAAAGCTGGGAGATATAACATACACTTTTGTCAAACTATTAGGTAATGTGCAGACTCAAAAAGTTTATCTGGATTATTAGGGCATATTTACCAAACTGCTGGTTTAAACAAGGGAGATGTTGCCAATGGTAACCATTGAGATTCTACTAATTTATCTAGCACCTTCTAGAAGACAATAGCTACAATCTGATTGGTTGCTATGGACAACATCTCCACTTCTACAAACCCGCATCTTAGTAAATATACCCCGAGGACTGCAATTAATGTTCTCCAGGCCAAGATGGGCTACAGCTGTTGTTCTATGGCAATACAGGTGGGAGGTAGATACGTGACCGGCGGTCACAATACCAATGCTGGAATCCCACCTCCTTATAGTCCAGACAGTCAGCATGCCAACTAACAGGGACTGTTCCCACTGGTGGGTGTCCACAACAACCATAGAGTGGGAATATAACCTGTGGCAAGTGCAGCGAGCCCGCAAGGCATTTCTTTGCGCTGCCCCCACCCCCACCGGGCATCTAAAAGCCGAGTTCCCGGCATCGGTATGGTGACCGCCAGTCACGCACAGAGCCGGATTAAGGGGGGTGCCCCGGGGGTAAGTAACCCTGGGCCCCCCTGTTTAAAAGGGCCCCCCGACACAGTGGCACAGATCGGATCTCTTATAGATCCGATCTGCTGTGCACTGCTCCAGTCCCATGTCCGGCTCCTCACTGCACACTAGCAGCCAGCAGGGCTCCGAAGCTGGAATTCTGTATAGGGCAGCTAAGCGACGGCTCAGCTTTCTAATAACGTTGAAGCAGCAGCAGCCTGTGGAGAGGGAGGATGAAGGATCCCTGGCAGCAGCGTCAGCACGTGGAGCCGCCCGGCACCCGGAGGATGTGTGCTGCTAGTTGGAGCTCTCCTGCTGTGTCCGTGGTCACAGCTCCCTGTCTGCTAGCCAGCCAGAGAGCATAAAGTAAGGTTGGCTATATTGCAACTTAATGAAATTAGAATGTTAGGCATGTATATATATATATATATATATATATATATATATATATATATATAGATGCTGTGGTCCGGCATTCCCTGTAAGCCTTTTCAGATGCCTGTCGCTGGTGCCATCACAGTGTGGATTCCATAATATTGCAAAGGTGCGGCACTCATGCTAGTCTCATAAAGAAATGGACTACTGTCCTCAACTCTTCTTCAAGAGAGACTAGCATGAGTGCCGCACCTTTGCAATATTATATATATATATATATATATACTGTATGTGAATATATATATATATATATGTGTGTGTGTATATATATATAATGGATTTTCCTTCTTGACACATTGTCCCCTAGGGGATTGAATGAACAACTGGGACTATCTTGTTTTATATAGAAATTAAATTTGAGTACAGCGGTGAATGATTTTTCTTTGGACTCTGCTTTGCAGTATTGAATACTACTATATCAGTGTGGTCTGGATTGTCCAGGGAGTTTTGTGTCATATATGCCTTTGGGAAATATGAGGTAATATGTGTTATGATAATTTGGGATTGAAGTTGTAGAATATTATCTCTCTACTTTAACACCGGCTAGCGTGAATGTATATTGGTTATTGTACATAACGGAACTATGGGTATATCCTTCTGTTACAATAGATATTAATGTAATATAATTACGACGTGGAGGTATCCATGTCTATACATTTGTCAATTGGATACCATGTTTATATAATCATGTCATGACTCTGTACATTTGTCCAGTATGCATATTTTGTTATAACACTTGTCTTTTGTGTTTTAGGGTTTTGCACTTGTAACAATTTTGGTGCTTCTGCCCCTCCATGGTGCCTGAGTCCGGGCGCGTCGTGATGACATCATTTGAAGCAGCGGGGCGCGCGGGCGGCCGGCGTCATGGACGGACAGAGGGAGGTATAAAGGTATGTTATGTATGTTATTGGTTATGCCCTGACGAAAATGTTGAGTGAATAACATTGAAACGTTGGCCACAGAGCTGATTCTTGTCGTTCTTTGCCGTGAGTGCCGCCGAATTGGTTGCTGAATTTGGGGAATTGCATGGTTCCTACGGAGGGCACCGGCGTTTACACGTTGCTATACACGCATCGGGAGGAGTGCCGCTAGACTGTATGTATATATATGTGTATATATATATATGTGTATGTATATATCTGCGTATATGTATGTAGATATATATATATATATATATGTATATGTGTGTATATATATATATATATATATACACACACACACATATATATATATACACCAGTCAAAGGCGGCAGCATATAATTCATATGATTCATCGGCCTGCCTCTTTATTAGGGGCCTGACGGTCTGAAGTCCCCCTGGGCCCCCCATAGCCTTAATCCGGCTCTGGTCACGCATACCCAACCCATACAGGTTATGTTATTTCCCTGCTTCTAAACAGAAAGATGTCAGCAAATATTCATGTCCTAATTTTTATGCAATGTCAGTAACCGTGCCTCTTAGCACATGAACAGGAAAGGGTGGGTGGGCTAAGATTATAGCTGTTACACACTGAGAACAATGGTTTAACCATGGCAGGAAATGTGGGTGGGATGGTCAGAGTAAGGCTGTGTACACATCAGAATGTTGTTCGCTCGATGCAGCATCGTCTGCGATGGGGCCCCGACATTGGCAAGGGCATACACACTTGCAGATGTCAGCTGCGACAGGGTGGGAGGAGCAGGGCGGCCCTCGTAAGCAATATTACATGTCGGACCTGCATGCAGATCCGACGTACGATGCAGGATACAACCCATTGGAGTGTGCATCATATCCTGTATCGAACGTACACATAATACAATATCGCAATGAACCGGACGATATCAGCTGGATCGTATGCGATATTGCATAGTGTATACTAGAGATGAGCGGGTTCGGTTCCCTGAGAGACGACCCCCCCCCCCCCCCGAACTTTGCGAACTGAGCCGGTATCTGAGCACTGCCGGGTTTTCCCATCTACCTTGACTACGTCATTGAGGCAAAACGTCATCATCTCACTGTCGGATTCTCGTGGGTTTTGGATTCTATATAAGTCCCCGTGCATCGATGCCATCTTCACTCCGGCATTGGAGAGTGTACTGGATGGACATTTTTTGTCTCAGTACTGGATGGCGTGGTGAGTGGTGGGTGGGGGTGCCCTGTCTGCTGTATCTGAAAAAGGGGTACTCTCTGCTGTACCTGAAAAAGGGTTGCTCTCTGTCTGCTGTATCTGAAAAATGAGAGCTCTCGCTACTGTATCTGAAAAAGGGGTGCTCTGTCTGTCTGCTGTATCTGAAAATGGGGTGCTCTCTCTGTTTGCTGTATCTGAAAAAGGGGTGCTCTATCCATCCATCCAGGGGCTCTGCCCCAGTGTAAAATTAAAATAATAAAGCTAAAAACAAAAAGCCTAAAGTTCTAAATATATATATATATATATATATATATTTTGTTTGTGCTGTACCCCACTGTGCTATAAAATTTTTTATTTTATTTTCATAAGTACTGTGACACTGCTGGTTAGACCACAGTATATTATTTCCTACTCATACAAGTATTGTGCAATGCTGTTGGTGAAGTCAACCGCAGTGTGTAATTATTATTATTTTATACATTTCTGACTCATTTATGCAACACTTTCGGTGAAGTCAACTGCAGTGTGTAATTATTATATACATTTCTGACTCATTTGTGCGATGCTGTCAGTGATGTCAACCGCAGTATGTAATTTATAAATTAATTTCTGACTCATTTGTGTGACGCTGTTGGAAAAGTCAACTGCAGTGTGTACTTATTATTATTTATATTTCTGACTCATTTGTGTGATGCTGTTGGTGAAGTCAACCGCAGTGTGTAATTATTATATATATTTTTGACTCATTTGTGCGACGCTGTCAATGAAGGTCAACCCCACTTTGTGTTGATAAAAATGGAGGCTACTACTAGTGCTGAAGCTGCTGCCACTAGTCATGTCATTGACAATGCATGTCTGTCAACGTCATCTGCTAAGGCAGATGCCCTGGGGCATAGAGAGCTTAAATCAGGGTATCTAAAATCTTTTAATTTTAGAGTGGTAAAGAAAAAAAATCAAAAGGAAAGTTAGCTGCAGAGGCAGTAGAGAAGCCTCTTTAACCTCCTTCCACCATTTCTGAACCATCTGAACATGTGGGGAGCAGTACAAGTAAAGATGGTGATGAATCTGATGAGGAGGGTGATGAATCTGATGAGGAGGACATAATACAAATTGAGGATTTGTGTGTGGAAGTGGGATAGGATGAGGGGGATATGTGTGTACTATTTGACACTGAGGATGTCGATTATGTTGTTTGTGTAAGTCAGCCACTGGTGGCTGCAATTGTTGACCGTGAAAAAAAGAAAGCCATTGCAATGCCTGGGCATAATGTAAGACCAAAAAAGCCACCTCTTGGGTGTGGGATTATTTTTGCCCCAATCCTGACAATTTTTATGAAAGCATCTACTCCATTTGTGAGGCCAAATTTAGTAGAGGTAGGAACTTTAGCCATCTAGGCACTTCCACCATGTTACGTAATTTGCAGCGAAGACTTGAAATTTATTGTACAAGATTATAATGTAATTAACACCTCATCATCAACATCCTCAGAGTAATTACTTAACGGAGGAAGTCCTTTTAAAAATTGTTTTGTGGGAACCCAAACAAACCAATCATTTCATCCACAAGTGACGATCCCTGTAGCTGAAATGACTTATTTGTGAAACTGTGCATGTCCGGTTTAATAAGTACAACATAAGAGTGGGTTTGAGGGCACAAGGACAATTCCATCCTGCACCTTATTTATTTGCATTATGTGGTGTTTGGAGCATTTTTTGGGCATAGCTTCTAAAACTGTCATCCTCTCTGCCACTGCAGTGCCAGGTGTTTGTGCCACCCACTTGTGTTGCTTAGCTTAGTCATCCAGCTACCTCGTTGCAACCTTTTGACCTAAACTGGATAAAAACAATATTGTGAGCTGTGAGGTATTCAAAATAGACTAGAAATTAGTGGAAATGAATGTTATTGAGGTTAATAATACTGTAGGAACAGAAACACACCCAAATTCTGTGATCTTAGCTAATTAAACCCAAAAAACCGCAAGGGTGGTTTTAGCAAAACCAATCCAAAACCAAAATATGGAAAAAACAAAACACCAAAAATGGTCAGGCACACATCTCTAGTGTATACGCAGTGGTGCCTAGAGAGGGGGGGGGTACAAATTACCTGGGCCCAGGTCTGATAGAAGGGCCCAGTGAGGGCCTATTTGGGGCCCCCTCCCCCTTACCTGACAGCAGCAGCTACAACTGCGGTTTTCTGGGCTGCATTGTGCCATGGAGGCAGTTAAAATAAAAAAATCAGTATTTTGGGGTGCATGTCCATGCATCCTGTGATTAGGCCATGCCCCCTGAAAAGTACCTGGGCCCTGCCCGGTGTTTTGTTCATATGTTTGTAAATCCAGTCATAAAGACACAGAGACATGGGAGTTCACTGCTGTGCTTTTTTATTCCATCACCAACTCCAGGCACACTGCACACTGGACCACCCACTTCCCAGCATCCCCCTGGTCCCAGGGTCCATCACTGAAGATTCAGGCTTACACATATTACTAAGGGAGTGTCTACAAATATTAAGCATTCTAATACACTAACATCACATCCTCTTTTCTTTAACGATAAGCCCTGTACATTTCAATGCAACAATTAACAACGTCATATTAAGAACATCATCTAACATGTTTCAATGAGTCTCTCAGGTCTGCGTATTTCCCTTTTGGGTCTTTCATACACTGTGTTTCATCTACCATGTTGGACCTTTCTAGAATCGTGGTTTGTTCACCATTATGAGGATCATCATACATGTCAGATGAAGGGTATTCTTCAGTCATGTTGTCTTCATTATGGTTAGTTTGAGATCTTAAATCCACCCGATTTCTTCTTAATTCCGTTCCACGCTCTGTACGTATAGTATAAGATCTTGGTGCTACTTGTGCTTGCACAATACCTTTCTGTACCCAAATACCTTTCTCGTGATCTCTGAGATGGACTTGGTCACCCGATTTTAGATCAGATAAGCTTTTTGTTCGCCTGTCATGGAACAGTTTCTGTTTCGCCTGTTGACGTTCCTTACTAAGTCTGACCAACACTTAGTTATGTGTATTAAGCAGTTCATCATGTATCGGGAAATTTGCGCTAATCCTCCTTTCCATCAGCATTTGTGCAGGAAAAAGTCCATTCTGTAAAGGTGTACTGCGGTAGATTAAAAGACTTTTGTAGAAATCTTCTTTACCTTCTTGAGCTTTTTTCATGAGACTCTTTACAGTTTTTACTGGACTTTCCATCAACCCATTTGTAAAGATTGACTTCATGCAATTGATTACAGCTTTACTAGTAGTTGTATGTAGTGTCTTCACCTCAGGGTAGTTAGAGTAATAATCAGTCACAACAATGTACGTTTTCCCATTACAATCAAACAAATCTGCGCCAACTTTCTGGTACCGGCTCTCTGGCACTGCGTGAGGACTCAGTGGCTCGACTTGTTTCGGTCTATACGTAAGACATAATTCACATGTAGCTGTAGTCTGTGCTATGTCTTGGTTCATTCTTGGCCAATATATAACTTCACGTGCTCTCCGCGTACATTTTTCTTCTCCAAAGTGGCCTTCATGTATCTTGCACAGCATAGTTTTTCTTAGTCATGCAGGTATTACAAACCTATTGCCTTTGTAAATAATACCATCGACAACTGTAAGGTCACTGCGGTACATCCAATAATCATGGATAGACAGCGGGCACGCATGTTTTTCTGCTGGCCAACCTTTCAGAATGATATCTTTCAACACTTTCATTGTGTCATCTGTCTCAGTTTCTTTCCTAATCTGTTCTTGTCTTGCAAGAGACACTGGTAGAGAAGCTACGATCAAATTAACATAGGCTTCTATCTCTTCATCCATCAGACTTTTGGAACCTTCACTTTTGTCCACAGCACAAGAAAGTGTATCAGCAATGTACATGTATTTGCCGGGACAGTACAGCAAGTGTACATCAAATTGCTGTAGTTTGATAAGCATTCGTTGAATTCTCATGGGACAGTCATGTAATGATTTAGTCATGATAGCTACCAATGGCTTGTGGTCAGTTTCCACTGTAAATGTTTGACCATACACAAACTGATGAAATCGCTCACATGCATTTGTGATCGCTAGAAGTTCTTTTTCTATCTGAGCATACCTTGTTTCAGCACTTGTCAGTGCACTTGATGCATAAATTACTATTTGCCATGTATCCTCATGTTCTTGTAACAGCACTGAGCCTAGGCCAAATTGCGAAGCATCTGCTGAAATTCTTATTCTTTTCGCAGGATCAAAGAATTTTAGCACTGGTTGCTCTGTATTGATCTGTTTCAAGTTTTGCCAACTTTCTTCTTGTTCATGTGACCACATCCACTCATTATCTTTGTCCAACAACCATCTAAGAGAGGCTGTTCGTTCAGAGAGTTGAGAAATAAACTTTCCTAAGTAAGTAATCATTCCTAGGAATCATTTCTAGTAATCTTCTGACATCGTCTTTGTTGTTAGGACGTTCCATGTTCACTTTGGCTGATATTTTCCTTGGGTCTGGTTTCACACCTTGATCCGAGACCACGTCGCCCATAAAGGTAAGTGTATTCACGCCAAATTCACATTTGTCCTTGTTTAGCTTTAGATTCACTTTCTTGACAAGTTCCATTACTTGTCTCAATCTAGAATCATATTCTTCCTTTGTAGATCTCCAGACAATAATGTCATCCATCATTGTTTCAACACCTGGAATATGTTCAAAAATCATGTGTATCTTTTTGTGATATACATCTGGAGCAGACAATATTCCATATGGTAGTTGAAGAAATCTGTATCTACCTTCTGGTGTATTAAATGTACAAAGCTTTGAGCTGGCCTCACCTAGCTTCATTTGCCAGAATCCTGATGATGCGTCCAATTTAATGAACCATTTTGCTCCCGCAAATTGCGACATCATTTCATCTCTGGTTGGTAGTTTGAAATGTTCTCGTTTAATAGCATTGTTTAAATCTCTAGGGTCTAGACATATTCTGAGTTGTCCATTTTTCTTTTCAACAATTACTAAGGAGCTTACCCATTCAGTAGGCTCATCAACTTTCTGTATTACACCCAAGGCTTCCATACGATTTAACTTTTGTTTCAGTTTTTCTCTCAGCGCAAACGGCACTTTTCTACAGGGGTGTATTAGAAACGTGCGTGTCTTTATTTATTTTATGCTCTCCAGGCAAACAACCTAGACCTTCAAACAAGTCTCTGTATTCTGTAAACATTGATTTGTAGTCATCTTCTACTTGTGATGTCACCATAAAAACTTTCTTTAGCAAGCTTAGTTTCTCACAGGAACTTAATCCTAGAATCGGTTGCATATTTTTATCCACAATCAGTAGAGATGTTTTAAACTGTTGTCCCTTATATTTCAGTGTCACTAAGCATGTACCTTTCACAGGAATTTCCTCCCCAGTGTACCCTGTAACTTTCACTTTTGCTGGATGAGTTTTAGGTTTTACTCTAAAAGTCTTATAGTCTTGAAACGATATTAAATTCACCTGCGTGCCAGTATCAAGCTTAAAGGGAATGACAATCTCATTCACAGTTAAAGGGACAATCCATTCTTTCTTATCTGCACTGCAAAGTTCAATGCAATCCGCAAAGAATTCCTCTGTTTGTTTAATAGCATGCACTTTGGTTTCACTTTTCATTTTACAGCATTTGGCAAAGTGATTAAGTCTACCACATTTCATGCAGGTTTTACCATAAGCAGGCACATTTTAGGATTGTGAGCATTTCCACATCTACTACACATTTCCTTGTTAGACTGTGGCTTAGACTGCTTCATTCTTGAGAATGGAGGTTTGCTTGGCTCTGTTTTCTGCACCACATGTACGTGCTGTACATCAGCTTCCTTGTGTAACTTTTTGGCTTGAAATCTAGTTATTTCTGCAGATCTGCACATAGTCACTGCCTTTTCTAGTGTTAGGTCTTGCTCTCTCAGCAGTCTCTCTCTGAGTCCATTATCAGGTATTCCACAGACAATATGATCTCTAATCAGTGAATCCTTTAAATCACCAAACTCACAGATTTTACTGAGTGATTGCAGCTCTGTAACATACTGATCAAATCCATCTACAGACTTCTGATCACATGTGAAAAACTTATATCTTTCATATGTCACATTTTTCCTTGGCACAAAGTAATCTTCAAACTTTTGCATTATACAAGATAGCACCATATTCTGCCCCTCAGCAAACTGAAAACTATTATAAATGTCCAGCACATCCTCTGATATCACATGGAGGAAAATGGATACCTTTGTTTTGTCAGCCTCTGTATCAGCTCCACATGCAGCAAGATATATATTAAACCTTTGCTTAAATCTTTTCCAGTTTTCAGACAAGTTACCAGACATCAGCATGCCGGTTGGAGGAGCCAGTTTATCCATGGTTACTCACTGTTTGAAGAGAGGAGCAAACGGCAGGCTTTGCAGACCCTGAGTATCACAGCCTGACAGACTGCTGCAGGATTCTTTCACACTCAGAGATCACTAGCAGTCCAAGTTAAACTTCTTCTGACACCATGTTTTGTTCATATGTTTGTAAATCCAGTCATAAGGACGCAGAGACATGTGAGTTCATTGCTGTGCTTTTTTATTCCATCACCAACTCCAGGCACACTGCACACTGGACCACCCACTTCCCAGCATCCCCCTGGTCCCAGGGACCATCATTGAAGATTCAGGCTTACACATGTTAGTAAGGGAGTGTCTACAAATATTAAGCATTCTAATACACTAACATCACACCCGGCTCTCTACTGCCCTGTGTGTACGCACTCTAAATCTGTGGGGGGATTAGGGTTAGGCACTAGAGAAGGGGTGGGCAATTATTTCAGCTGAGGGGCCACTTGACATTTCCTGTCAGTATCCGAGGGCCACATACAAAATAGCAGCTCCCCCCACTTGCCAAAAATATAGGGACGTGGCTTCATGTGGAAGGGGTGTGCGCAAAAAAAAATACAGATTCATATTAGGCAATAGTCTCCATTATTCAAATTGCGCCACACAGCGCCACTTACACACATTACAGCAGGTACAGCCGCTTTTACACACATTACGCAAGGTAGAGCTCCCTTTTACGCAGTATGGAAGGTAGAACCCCCTTTTACACATTACAGCAGGTAGAGCCCCCTTTTATACATTAACATTTTATTTAGGATAATTATTGTGCAGCAAGCAAATTATCCAGTGTCTTATGGCCCCTGGGGAAAGGTGTGACATGGTGACAGAACATGGGGGGGGTGGCACAGTGACAGAACACGGGGAGGGGGGGTGACAGTGACAGAACATGGGGTGTGTGACACAGTGACAGAACACAGGGGTGACACGTGACAGAACACGGAAGGGGTTGGTACAGCAAGAGCTAAATATCTCTCCCCCAAACCTAAAAACAGTCTAACGCCACTGTCCACACACACACACACACACACACACACAGACACACACCCTTTCTTTCTCTTACTCACTTTTACCATTAACTTACTGATCTGGCTAGCAGTGGCAGGAGGAATGGATCTGTAGCAGTCTGGCTCTTGTCCCGTGTAGCTCCGCCCCCTGTTGTCCCGTGTAGCCTCGCCCCCTAATCGGCACATAGCCCCACCCCCTTTTCAGCTGAACACAGCCGTTGTCACTGGGGACTCTGGAGGCAGAAGGAGGAGGCTGCTACCATGCAGCAGCAGCAGGGGAGAGAGGCGCCGCCGGCAGCTTGGAGGTACAGCTCAGCCGGTCGGGCCGCTTGTCATTGCTCGCTGGTGGGAGGCAGTGGGCCGGGCAGGATCGGTTTGCGGGCCGCATCTGGCCCGCGGGCCGTATTTTGCCCACCCCTACACTAGAGGGATAGTCAGGATTAGAGATTAGGGATAAGGGAGAAATTCTCATTCACCGGAGTATTGGAGGTCTGACCTGGAAGGTACTGGAGCCATTGCAGCCATTGGGAGCTGGTAAGTCATGATGATTCTCATGTTGATATGATGAATGTCAACATAAAGACTGTCAACATATCATACCCAACACGTATAATCTTGTGTGCACTCTTAATTGTCTCCAGGCAATGTTGCCCTCACCTCTATTATGTCTGAATAGATCAGACCAACACAAAATCTGGAGCCAGGTCACATGTGGTGACCATGACAAGGTTACATCTATGGTAGGTCCTAGACACAGCTCTGGCTAAACTTGTCACTGTTAAACCAACAAGGTTTAAAAAGGTGCAGTCAGGTGTTCTGTGTTGGCTGTAACCTTATCAGTGCAAAAGTAAGGTAATGGCTTTGGTTGGACCGGATACAGGACAAAAAAGGAAGACTGAAGTGACATCAATGAAATTGTGGTACTACAAATACATTTTATTTGTGTACGATGTTGAGGTATAATAATCATCAGAGACCCTGATGTTACTTTCTTATGGTGTCTGGAAGTAGTGACCCTTGTCCCAAGTGTCTCTTTAACAGCTCCCTCATCATTTCCCCCCTTCACACCATAGCAGAGAAGCAAGAATGGACCAGGATTTATGCAAAGAGGGTCTGTTATTTATTTCTAAAGATTCCACCAAAGGACAAAGTTGGGACATCTTACTTGATGAACTGTGAAAGGTATTGGTTTGTGGGTTGAACATTCAGTATGACATAAGTGAAATACAATTTAATCACAATCACAAGTAGATACATTTAACCTGGATTACTCTTAAACTACAGCTTGGTGTCTCTCTATGAACTATATAGCTCAATATATTAGATTAAAATAAAATTAAGCTATATTATTATCTTAAGTAGCAAGAATCCGCAGACCAGGGACGTGCGGTGCAGTGAGGTAAATGGCTGAGGAGTCACTGGCTAGTACCAGAGACAGATTTCACACAATATATGAGCCCTAGGGTACATATGGGCATTATACTCAGGTGCAGCGGTATATACATATGGGCATTATACACAGGTGCAGCAGTATATACATATGGGCATTAAACACAGGTGCAGCAGTATATACATATGGGCATTAAACACAGGTGCAGCAGTATATACAGTACATGTGGGCATTATACACAGGTACAGTAGTATATACATGTGGGCATTATACACAGGTACAGTAGTATATACATGCGGGCATTATACACAGGTGCACCAGTAAATACATGTGGGCATTTTACACAGGTGCAGCAGAATATACATGTAGGCATTATACAAAGGTGCAGCAGTATATACATGTGGGCATTATACACAGGTGCAGCAGTATATACATGTGGGCATTATACACAGTTGCAGCAGTATATACATATGGGCATTATACAGAGGTGCAGCAGTAAATACATGTGGGCATTTTTCACAGGTGCAGCAGAATATACATGTGGGCATTATACACAGGTACAGTAGTATATACATGTGGGCATTATACACAGGGGCAGCAGTATATACATGTGGGCATTATACAAAGGTGCAGCAGTATATACATGTGGGCATTATACACAGGTGCAGCAGTATATACATGTGGGCATTATACACAGGTGCAGCAGTATATACTGCTGAAAATTTGGGAGTATTGATCAGAGATGTGCGGAGACGGGAGGCACGGGGGGCACTGTCTAACCTGTCATAGACTTTTTATTCCAGAGTTTTGACCATAAAAGTGATTAGAATAATACAAGGAAGATATTTTTTATATACAGTATTCGTTGTATTTTTCATATACTGTATATAGGCAAAACACTGGCGTATACGTTAGATGCATATGCAAGAATGCTTACAGACCTAAAGTAATAAACGTTAGATATGATTTTTTATAACAATAATTAGACATCATTCCTACAAACCTAACTAAAGTTCAAGAGGTATATTTACTAAATCTCCCTTTGGGTCGATTTTTGATACATTTTTGATCGATTTTGTGTTTCAGGGTCTAAATCGCACATTTACTAACATGATTTTTGACATTGTTTAAAAAAATGTCATAAAGCATCTCTTAATAAATGTGGAATCTAGATTCTGAAATACAAAAACGGTCAAACATCGACCAAAGATCGACCCAGAATGAATTTTAGTAAATACTGTATACCCCTAAATCCCTCATTTAGATTTTTTGACATATTTTAAAAAAAAAGTAAATGTGAGACCCTGAAACACAATATTGATAATAACATGACCAAACATCAATCAAAATTGATCCAAATCAACTTTTAGTAAATATACCCCCGTGTGTCTTAACTAACTAAATGTCCAGCACACTATGAAAAAGGTAATTTCTTAAATGGGGGGCTTCAACGTTGGCATACCTGGGTTGCATTTGTGTCTTTATGTGCATAAGTTGGGCACCTTACACGGTGTGTTGCAGCACTGATTAATACAGATATTAGAAGCAAATTATCTCCCATATTAATGGCAGCTTTTGTAGGTGCAGAGAAGAAGCAATGGACAGAGGACCAGAGTATGGAATTGGATTACATACTGGGCGACGGAGCGGGTTCCTTGACGCAGACGCAGAATCTCCAAAGAGGCAGAGGAGGTCCGGCCTGGCTCATCAAAGTTTTTTCGAAAAGTTGCCACAAATTCCAGATAGTTTGAGCGTATTGGACCAGCTCTCTCCCACAAGGGTGAAGCCCAGTCCAAGTCTTGTCTGGTCAGAAGTGAAATGATGTATGTGACTTTGGTTCAATCAGATGGGAAGTTAGCTGACTGTAGCTCAAACTGGATCTCACATTGATTGAGGAACCCTCTGCATTGCTTTGGACTACCGTCAAATTTACTAGGTGGCGGCAGCTGTAGACGAGGAACTGGAATCGACACAGGAGGATTAGGTGCTGACGGATTAGAAGCTGGAGCTGGAGTATGGGAAGTGGATATGGCTGCATGCAGAGTTGGACTGGCCCACAGGGGTACAGGGGAAACCACTGGTGGGCCCCACTGTCTGGGGGTCCTTCTCCTCCACTATGGATCAGGTTCCAGACTGTGCACTTAAATTTGTACATTATACATGTTGTAGATACAAGATTGGTAGTTCCGCAACAGGTTATTGTGTCAGACTGTAGCCTCCAAATAATTTCCACTAAGTGTGCTAGTTAGATGTCGGTGGTGCTCCCAGAGTGAGTAAAAATACTTGAAGCGAAAAGGAGACAAATTATACATGTTACCTTATACTGCACAGGACTATGGTGTATTACTCTGGTACATTATCATGCAGTATTATTAGCAGTATTTACTATATATAATTATCAAGGGGCCCAGCCAATGCACTCTCTCATGGTTAGGCAAACCAATGTGGTGGCTGGCCACACCCCTTCATGAGACTGGCCATATCTCTAAACATGGGCCCCTACCACTGCATTCCCCCGGTGGGCCCCTTATGCCTCAGTCCGACACTGGCTGCATGAAGAGAATCCAAACGAGTGGACATATTCTGCATGAACTGTACGATCTGTGCCTGCATGGCCTCCTGTTTACTTAAACGGGTCAGAATATTCGCAGAGACATCGCCCCCGGCAGCCTGCTCACTTGCCGGATCCATGGGGCCAGTGCTTACTGTCATGCTCGGCGTAAGTTGGGGTTCCGACAACCGAGTTTTGGCTGAAGGGACAGCTGCCTGTGAGCTGAATAAACGATGTGGCTGAATGTAATTCCTCCTCATGGGGCGGAGGCCCAATTAAGTGGTAGCGTTGGCAGAAGGGCGTAAGGAACCAGGAGGACTCCTTAAGAAGATAACTGTAGTTTTAATGAATAACAGGTTATACACAAATACTTGAGGAATCGAAAGAAACTGAATTAAAGAACTGGAGTCTATGGTTATACGACTCGAAGAATGAAGCTGAAACACTCCGGTAATGAAGAACTAAAGGACTGTGGTTTATGATAGAAAGACAAGGCTGAAGAACTTTGACTTTGAAGCAGTGGATGCTGTTGCTGGTGATTGGAAGATTAGGCAGAAGAACTCTGATTTTGAAAAAGTGGATGCTGTGGCTGGTGATTGAAAGACGAGGCTGAAGAACTCTGATTTTGAAGAAGTGGATGGTGATTGAAAGACGAGGCTGAAGAACTCTGATTTTGAAGAAGTGGATGCTGTGGCTGGTGGTTGAAAGACGAGGCTGCGGGAACCACCATTAGCACCTGAAGCACCTCTACAACCTGGGGACCCGTGAGTGCTTCCACGAGTGGCGACGGGCTTAGACAACAGGACTGCAGCAGCGTTAGGGTACCGACCGATGAGAGCAACCAGGACCAGGACACCCAAGCAACCTGGGAGCACAGAGCTAGAGAACCTTTCACAGGAAAGTAACTTGAAGCACTGGCACTCTTCCTCTGGGCCAGCCACCTTTTGTAAGGGGAAATCACACAGAATTGGCTGGACACCAAGTGGGAACTTCATTGGCAATCCTCTGGTCTCCAACATGGCTGCCCCCAGCATAGGAGACATACTCAGCTGTAGCACACAGCTTTAGCCCAGCTCCGGCCTCTGACACCCTGAGGCTGTGTCACACTAGAGGACTCTGCTGCAGCGAATCACGCTGCAGCGCCCGGCTCTCCGGGCCCCCGGCCCTCGGAAGCCGCACACCCGTGCAGGAGGACCCGTCGCCAGCAGTTCCCTGTCACCGCAGCCGCGCCAACCACCGGCACGGCAACCCCCAGGAGCCCCCGCCGGAGGTAAGGCTCCGGATACTGACAAGTGGGTGCTGCGAACTGAGGCCAATACGTGTTGGAGGTGCTCAACGGAAGTCCAGGCTGACCATCATCACCCCCTCTACAGTGCCAGGGAGAGGGAGACTACCATGCACTGTAGTATCCAAGTTATCTTCAGGCTATGTCCTCTCTAATGGTTGGGTACAAACTATCAACAATCAAAATGTTGTCATTCATCATGTCGACACGAGAACGTCAACTTGGTCATAATGTTGTTGTTGACAATGTTTTCATGGTACACAAGAAAAGATAAAACAAGTGAGCGCTAGTAAAATTGGCTATGAGACAAAATAAGAATTTACTTACCGATAATTCTATTTCTCGTAGTCCGTAGTGGATGCTGGGGACTCCGTCAGGACCATGGGGAATAGCGGCTCCGCAGGAGACAGGGCACAAAATTAAAAGTTTGACCACTAGGTGGTGTGCACTGGCTCCTCCCCCTATGACCCTCCTCCAAGCCTCAGTTAGGATACTGTGCCCGGACGAGCGTACACAATAAGGAAGGATTTTGAATCCCGGGTAAGACTCATACCAGCCACACCAATCACACTGTACAACTTGAGATCTGAACCCAGTTAACAGCATGATAACAGAGGAGCCTCTGAAAAGATGGCTTCCAACAATAATAACCCGATTTTTGTAACAATAACTATGTACAAGTATTGCAGACAATCCGCACTTGGGATGGGCGCCCAGCATCCACTACGGACTACGAGAAATAGAATTATCGGTAAGTAAATTCTTATTTTCTCTGACGTCCTAAGTGGATGCTGGGGACTCCGTCAGGACCATGGGGATTATACCAAAGCTCCCAAACGGGCGGGAGAGTGCGGATGACTCTGCAGCACCGAATGAGAGAACTCCAGGTCCTCCTTAGCCAGGGTATCAAATTTGTAGAATTTTACAAACGTGTTCTCCCCTGACCACTTAGCTGCTCGGCAGCGTTGTAATGCCGAGACCCCTCGGGCAGCCGCCCAAGGTGAGCCCACCTTCCTTGTGGAGTGGGCATTTACAGATTTTGGCTGTGGCAGGCCTGCCACAGAATGCGCAAGTTGAATTGTGCTACAAATCCAACGAGCAATCGTCTGCTTAGACGCAGGAACACCCAGCTTGTTGGGTGCATACAGTATAAACAGCGAGTCAGCCTTTCTGACTCCAGCCGTCCTTTAAATATATATATATATTTTTAAGGCTCTGACAACGTCGAACAACTTGGAGTCCTCCAAGTCGCTAGAAGCCGCAGGCACCACAATAGGTTGGTTCAGGTGAAACGCTGATACCACCTTAGGGAGAAACTGAGGACGCGTCCGCAGTTCTGCCCTGTCCCAATGGAAAATCAGATATGGGCTTTTGTACGATAAAGCCGCCAATTCTTACACTCTCCTGGCCGAAGCCAGGGCCAGTAGCATGGTCACTTTCCATGTAAGATATTTCAAATCCACCGATTTGAGTGGCTCAAATCAATGGGATTTGAGAAATCCCAAAACTACATTGAGATCCCACGGTGCCACTGGAGGCACAACCGGGCTGTATATGTAGTACTCCTTTGACAAAAGCTTGGACTTCAGGAACTGAAGCCAATTCTTTCTGGAAGAAAATCGACAGGGCCGAAATTTGAACCTTAATGGACCCCAATTTGAGGCCCATAGACAATCCTGTTTGCAGGAAATGTAGGAATCGACCCAGTTGAAATTCCTCCGTCGGAGCCCTCTCCTTCAGGATCTGGCGTTCAACCGCCATGCCGTCAAACGCAGCCGCGGTAAGTCTAGAGGTAGAGTGCACGGATCCTCCGTGCGCATCTCTTGAAGTTCCGGGTACCAAGTCCTTCTTGGCCAATCCGGAGCCACGAGTATCGTTCTTACTCCCCTTCGCCTTATAATTCTCAGTACCTTGGGTATGAGAGGCAGAGGGGGGAACACATACATTGACTGGTACACCCATGGTGTTACCAATGCGTCCCCAGCTATTGCCTGAGGGTCTCTTGACCCGGCGCAATACCTGTCCAGTTTTTTGTTGAGGCGGGACGCCATCATGTCCACCTTTGGTTTTTCCCAACGGTTCACAATCATGTGGAAGACTTCTGGGTGAAGTCCCCACTCTCCCGGGTGGTGATCGTGTCTGCTGAGGAAGTCTGCTTCCCAGTTGTCCACTCCCGGAATGAACACTGCTGACAGTGCTATCACATGATTTTCTGCCCAGTGAAAAATCCTTGCAGCTTCTACCATTGCCCTCCTGCTTCTTGTGTCGCCCTGTCTGTTTACGTGGGCGACTGCCGTGGTGTTGTCCTACTGGATCAACACCGGCTGACCCTGAAGCAGAGGTCTTGCCAGGCTTAGAGCATTGTAAATTGCCCTTAGCTCCAGTATATTTATGTGAAGTGAAGTCTCCAGGCTTGACCACACTCCCTGGAAATTTCTTCCCTGTGTGACTGCTCCCCAGCCTCTCAGGCTGGCATTCGTGGTCACCAGGACCCAGTCCTGAATGCCGAATCTGCGGCCCTCCAAAAAGGTGAGCACTCTGCAACCACCACAGAAGAGACCCCCTTGTCCTTGGAGACGGGGCTATCCGCTGATGCATCTGAAGATGCGATCCGGACCATTTGTCCAGCAGATCCCACTGAAAGGTTCTTGCGTGGAATCTGCCGAATGGAATCGCTTCGTAAGAAGCCATAATTTACCCAGGACTCTTGTGCATTGATGCACTGACACTTTTCTTGGTTTTAGGAGGTTCCTGACTAGCTCGGATAACTCCCTGGCTTTCTCCTCCGGGAGAAAAACCTTTTTCTGAACTGTGTCCAGAATCATCCCTAGGAACAGCAGACGTGTTGTCGGGATCAGCTGGGATTTTGGAATATTTAGAATCCACCCGTGCTGTTGTAGCACTACTTGGCATAGTGCTACTGCGACCTCTAACTGTTCTCTGGATCTTGCCCTTATCAGGAGAACGTTCAAGTAAGGGATAATTAATAGAGATGAGCGCCTGAAATTTTTCGGGTTTTGTGTTTTGGTTTTGGGTTCGGTTCCGCGGCCGTGTTTTGGGTTCGAACGCGTTTTGGCAAAACCTCACCGAATTATTTTTGTCGGATTCGGGTGTGTTTTGGATTCGGGTGTTTTTTTCCAAAAACACTAAAAAACAGCTTAAATCATAGAATTTGGGGGTCATTTTGATCCCAAAGTATTATTAACCTCAAAAACCATAATTTACACTCATTTTCAGTCTATTCTGAATACCTCACACCTCACAATATTATTTTTAGTCCTAAAATTTGCACCGAGGTCGCTGTGTGAGTAAGATAAGCGACCCTAGTGGCCGACACAAACACCGGGCCCATCTAGGAGTGGCACTGCAGTGTCACGCAGGATGTCCCTTCCAAAAAACCCTCCCCAAACAGCACATGACGCAAAGAAAAAAAGAGGCGCAATGAGGTAGCTGTGTGAGTAAGATTAGCGACCCTAGTGGCCGACACAAACACCGGGCCCATCTAGGAGTGGCACTGCAGTGTCACGCAGGATGGCCCTTCCAAAAAACCCTCCCCAAACAGCACATGACGCAAAGAAAAAAAGAGGCGCAATGAGGTAGCTGTGTGAGTAAGATTAGCGACCCTAGTGGCCGACACAAACACCGGGCCCATCTAGGAGTGGCACTGCAGTGTCACGCAGGATGTCCCTTCCAAAAAACCCTCCCCAATCAGCACATGATGCAAAGAAAAAGAAAAGAAAAAAGAGGTGCAAGATGGAATTATCCTTGGGCCCTCCCACCCACCCTTATGTTGTATAAACAAAACAGGACATGCACACTTTAACCAACCCATCATTTCAGTGACAGGGTCTGCCACACGACTGTGACTGATATGACGGGTTGGTTTGGACCCCCCCCAAAAAAGAAGCAATTAATCTCTCCTTGCACAAACTGGCTCTACAGAGGCAAGATGTCCACCTCATCTTCACCCTCCGATATATCACCGTGTACATCCCCCTCCTCACAGATTATCAATTCGTCCCCACTGGAATCCACCATCTCAGCTCCCTGTGTACTTTGTGGAGGCAATTGCTGCTGGTCAATGTCTCCGCGGAGGAATTGATTATAATTCATTTTAATGAACATCATCTTCTCCACATTTTCTGGATGTAACCTCGTACGCCGATTGCTGACAAGGTGAGCGGCGGCACTAAACACTCTTTCGGAGTACACACTTGTGGGAGGGCAACTTAGGTAGAATAAAGCCAGTTTGTGCAAGGGCCTCCAAATTGCCTCTTTTTCCTGCCAGTATAAGTACGGACTGTGTGACGTGCCTACTTGGATGCGGTCACTCATATAATCCTCCACCATTCTATCAATGTTGAGAGAATCATATGCAGTGACAGTAGACGACATGTCCGTAATCGTTGTCAGGTCCTTCAGTCCGGACCAGATGTCAGCATCAGCAGTCGCTCCAGACTGCCCTGCATCACCGCCAGCGGGTGGGCTCGGAATTCTGAGCCTTTTCCTCGCACCCCCAGTTGCGGGAGAATGTGAAGGAGGAGATGTTGACAGGTCGCGTTCCGCTTGACTTGACAATTTTGTCACCAGCAGGTCTTTCAACCCCAGCAGACCTGTGTCTGCCGGAAAGAGAGATCCAAGGTAGGCTTTAAATCTAGGATCGAGCACGGTGGCCAAAATGTAGTGCTCTGATTTCAACAGATTGACCACCCGTGAATCCTTGTTAAGCGAATTAAGGGCTGCATCCACAAGTCCCACATGCCTAGCGGAATCGCTCCGTGTTAGCTCCTTCTTCAATGCCTCCAGCTTCTTCTGCAAAAGCCTGATGAGGGGAATGACCTGACTCAGGCTGGCAGTGTCTGAACTGACTTCACGTGTGGCAAGTTCAAAGGGCATCAGAACCTTGCACAACGTTGAAATCATTCTCCACTGCACTTGAGACAGGTGCATTCCATCTCCTATATCGTGCTCAATTGTATAGGCTTGAATGGCCTTTTGCTGCTCCTCCAACCTCTGAAGCATATAGAGGGTTGAATTCCACCTCGTTACCACTTCTTGCTTCAGATGATGGCAGGGCAGGTTCAGTAGTTTTTGGTGGTGCTCCAGTCTTCTGTACGTGGTGCCTGTACGCCGAAAGTGTCCCGCAATTTTTCTGGCCACCGACAGCATCTCTTGCACGCCCCTGTCGTTTTTTAAAAAATTCTGCACCACCAAATTCAAGGTATGTGCAAAACATGGGACGTGCTGGAATTTGCCCATATTTAATGCACACACAATATTGCTGGCGTTGTCCGATGCCACAAATCCACAGGAGAGTCCAATTGGGGTAAGCCATTCCGCGATGATCTTCCTCAGTTGCCGTAAGAGGTTTTCAGCTGTGTGCGTATTCTGGAAAGCGGTGATACAAAGCGTAGCCTGCCTAGGAAAGAGTTGGCGTTTGCGAGATGCTGCTACTGGTGCCGCCGCTGCTGTTCTTGCGGCGGGAGTCCATACATCTACCCAGTGGGCTGTCACAGTCATATAGTCCTGACCCTGCCCTGCTCCACTTGTCCACATGTCCGTGGTTAAGTGGACATTGGGTACAACTGCATTTTTTAGGACACTGGTGAGTCTTTTTCTGACGTCCGTGTACATTCTCGGTATCGCCTGCCTAGAGAAGTGGAACCTAGATGGTATTTGGTAACGGGGGCACACTGCCTCAATAAATTGTCTAGTTCCCTGTGAACTAACGGCGGATACCGGACGCACGTCTAACACCAACATAGTTGTCAAGGACTCAGTTATCCGCTTTGCAGTAGGATGACTGCTGTGATATTTCATCTTCCTCGCAAAGGACTGTTGAACAGTCAATTGCTTACTGGAAGTAGTACAAGTGGGCTTACGACTTCCCCTCTGGGATGACCATCGACTCCCAGCGGCAACAACAGCAGCGCCAGCAGCAGTAGGCGTTACACGCAAGGATGCATCGGAGGAATCCCAGGCAGGAGAGGACTCGTCAGACTTGCCAGTGACATGGCCTGCAGGACTATTGGCATTCCTGGGGAAGGAGGAAATTGACACTGAGGGAGTTGGTGGGGTGGTTTGCGTGAGCTTGGTTACAAGAGGAAGGGATTTACTGGTCAGTGGACTGCTTCCGCTGTCACCCAAAGTTTTTGAACTTGTCACTGACTTATTATGAATGCGCTGCAGGTGACGTATAAGGGAGGATGTTCCGAGGTGGTTAACGTCCTTACCCCTACTTATTACAGCTTGACAAAGGGAACACACGGCTTGACACCTGTTGTCCGCATTTCTGGTGAAATACCTCCACACCGAAGAGCTGATTTTTTTGGTATTTTCACCTGGCATGTCAACGGCCATATTCCTCCCACGGACAACAGGTGTCTCCACGGGTGCCTGACTTAAACAAACCACCTCACCATCAGAATCCTTCTGGTCAATTTCCTCCCCAGCGCCAGCAACACCCATATCCTCCTCATCCTGGTGTACTTCAACACTGACATCTTCAATCTGACTATCAGGAACTGGACTGCGGGTGCTCCTTCCAGCACTTGCAGGGGGCATGCAAATAGTGGAAGGCGCATGCTCTTCACGTCCAGTGTTGGGAAGGTCAGGCATCGCAACCGACACAATTGGACTCTCCTTGTGGATTTGGGATTTCAAAGAACGCACAGTTCTTTGCGGTGCTTTTGCCAGCTTGAGTCTTTTCAGTTTTCTAGCGAGAGGCTGAGTGCTTCCATCCTCATGTGAAGCTGAACCACTAGCCATGAACATAGGCCAGGGCCTCAGCCGTTCCTTGCCACTCCGTGTGGTAAATGGCATATTGGCAAGTTTACGCTTCTCCTCCGACAATTTTATTTTAGGTTTTGGAGTCCTTTTTTTTCTGATATTTGGTGTTTTGGATTTGACATGCTCTGTACTATGACATTGGGCATCGGCCTTGGCAGACGACGTTGCTGGCATTTCATCGTCTCGGCCATGACTAGTGGCAGCAGCTTCAGCACGAGGTGGAAGTGGATCTTGATCTTTCCCTAATTTTGGAACCTCAACTTTTTTGTTCTCCATATTTTATAGGCAGAACTAAAAGGCACCTCAGGTAAACAATGGAGATGGATGGATTGGATACTAGTATACAATTATGGATGGACTGCCACGGTTAGGTGGTATAAAAAAACCACGGTTAGGTGGTATATATTGTAATACAATTATGGATGGACGGACTGCCTGCCGAGTGCCGACACAGAGGTAGCCACAGCCGCGAACTACCGCACTGTACACTGGTTGATAAAGAGATAGTAGTATACTCGTAACAACTAGTATGACTGACTATGACGGTATAAAGAATGAAAAAAAAACCACGGTTAGGTGGTATATATTGTAATACAATTATGGATGGACGGACTGCCTGCCGAGTTCCGACACAGAGGTAGCCACAGCCGTGAACTACCGCACTGTACACTGGTTGATAAAGAGATAGTAGTATACTCGTAACAACTAGTATGACTGACTATGACGGTATAAAGAATGAAAAAAAAACCACGGTTAGGTGGTATATATTATAATACAATTATGGATGGACGGACTGCCTGCCGACTGCCGACACAGAGGTAGCCACAGCCGTGAACTACCGCACTGTACACTGGTTGATAAAGAGATAGTAGTATACTCGTAACAACTAGTATGACACTATGACGGTATAAAGAATGAAAAAAAAACCACGGTTAGGTGGTATATATTATAATAATACAATTATGGATGGACGGACTGCCTGCCGACTGCCGACACAGAGGTAGCCACAGCCGTGAACTACCGCACTGTACACTGGTTGATAAAGAGATAGTAGTATACTCGTAACAACTAGTATGACTATGACGACGGTATAAAGAAAGAAAAAAAAATACCACGGTTAGGTGGTATATAATTATACAATTATGGATGGACGGACTGCCTGCCGAGTGCCGACTGCCGACACAGAGGTAGCCACAGCCGTGAACTACCGCACTGTACTGTGTCTGCTGCTAATATAGACTGGTTGATAAAGAGATAGTATACAACAATATACTACTATACTGGTGGTCAGGCACTGGTCACCACTAGTCACACTGGCAGTGGCACTCCTGCAGCAAAAGTGTGCACTGTTTAATTTTAAATTAATATAATATTATGTACTCCTGGCTCCTGCTATAACAACCTGCAGTGCTCCCCAGTCTCCCCCACAATTATTATAAGCTTTTATACATTGATGTGCAGCACACTGGGCTGAGCTGAGTGCACACAGACTGAGTCACACTGTGTGACTGCTGTGTATCGTTTTTTTCAGGCAGAGAACGGATATAGCAGAGAACGGATATATTAAATAAAAGTTAACTTAACAACAACTGCACTGGTCACTGTGGTAAACTCTGTCTGCACAATCTCTCTCTCTCTCTCTCTCTTCTAATCTATTCTAATGGAGAGGACGCCAGCCACGTCCTCTCCCTATCAATCTCAATGCACGTGTGAAAATGGCGGCGACGCGCGGCTCCTTATATAGAATCCGAGTCTCTCGAGAATCCGACAGCGTCATGATGACGTTCGGGCGCGCTCGGGTTAACCGAGCAAGGCGGGAAGATCCGAGTCGCTCGGACCCGTGAAAAAAAACATGAAGTTCTGGCGGGTTCGGATTCAGAGAAACCGAACCCGCTCATCTCTAATAATTAATACGCCTTTTCTTTGAAGTAGAATCATCATTTCAGCCTTTACCTTGGTAAAGACCCGGGGTGCCGTGGACAATCCAAACGGCAACGTCTGAAACTGATAGTGACAGTTTTGTACCACGAACCTGAGGTACCCTTGGTGTGACGGGCAAATTGGGACATGGAGGTAAGCATCCTTGATGTCCCAGGACACCATAAAGTCCCCTTCTTCCAGATTCGCTATCACTGCTCTGAGTGATTTCATCTTGAACTTGAACCTTTGTATGTAAGTGTTCAAAAGATTTCAGACTTAGAATAGGTCTCACCGAGCCGTCCGGCTTCGGTACCACAAACAGCGTGGAATAATACCCCTTTCCTTGTTGTAGTAGGGGTACCTTGACTATTACTTGCTGGGAATACAGCTTGTGAATAGCTTCCAACACCGTCTCCCTGTCGGAGGGAGATGTTGGTAAAGCAGACTTCAGGAATCTGCGAGGAAGAGACGTCTCGAATTCCAATCTGTACCCCTGTGATACTACCTGCAGGATCCAGGGGTCGACTTGCGAGTGAGCCCACTGCGCGCTGAAATTCTTGAGACGACCCCCCCACCGGACCTGAGTCCGCTTGTAGGGCCCCAGCGACATGCTGAGGACTTTTCAGAAGCGGGGGAAGGCTTCTGCTCCTGGGAAGGAGCTGCTTGCTGCAGTCTCTTACCCTTTCCTTTGCCTCGGGAAGATATGAATGGCCTTTTGCCCGCTTGTTCTTATGAGAACGAAAGGACTGAGGCTGAAAAGACGGTGACCTGAGGTAGGAGGTGGGAGGTGACCTGAGGTAAAAAAGGTGGATTTTCCGGCTGTTGCCGTGGCCACCAAGTCCGATAGACCGACCCCAAATAATTCCTCCCCTTTATACGGCAAACTTCCATATGCCACTTGGAATCCGCATCACCTGACCACTGTCGCGTCCATAAACTTCTTCTGGCAGAAATGGACAGCGCACTTACCCTTGATGCCAGAGTGCCAATATCCCTCTGTGCATCTCGCATATAAAGAAAATGCATCCTTTAAATGCTCTATAGTCAATAAAATATTGTCGCTATTCAGGGTATCAATATTTCCAGTCAGAGATTCCGACCAAACCCCCCCAGCACTGCACATCCATGCTGGGGCGATTGCTGGTCGCAGTATAACATCAGTATGTGTGTATATACTTTTTAGAGTATTTTCCAGCCTCCTATCAGCTGGATCTTTGAGGGCGGCCGTATCAGGAGACGGTAACGCCACTTGTTTTGATAAGCGTGTGAGCGCCTTATCTACCCTAGGGGGTGTTTCCCAGCGCGCCCTAACCTCTGGCGGGAAAGGGTATAATGCCAATAACTTCTTTGAAATTAGCAACTTCCTATCGGGGGTAACCCACGCTTCATCACACACTTCAATCAATTTATCTGATTCAGGAAAAACTACAGGTAGTTTTTTTTCACACCCCACATAATACCCATTTTTGTGGTACTTGTAGTATCAAAAATATGTAACGCCTCCTTCATTGCCGTGATTATGTAACGTGTGGCCCTACTGGAAAATACGTTTGTTTCTTCACCGTCGACACTGGAGTCAGTGTCCGTGTCTGTGTCTATGTCGACCGACTGAGGTAATGGGCGTTTTAAAGCCCCTGACGGTGTTTGAGACGCCTGGACAGGTACTAATTGGTTTGCCGGCCGTCTCATATCGTCAACCGACCTTGTAGCGTGTTGACACTATCACGTAATTCCATAAATAAAGCCATCCATTCCGGTGTCGACTCCCTAGGGGGTGACATCCCATTACAGGCAATTGCTCCGCCTCCACTAACATCGTCCTCATACCTGTCGACACACACGTACCGACACACAGCACACACACAGGGAATGCTCTGATAGAGGACAGGACCCCACTAGCCCTTTGGGGAGACAGAGGGAGAGTTTGCCAGCACACACCAAGGCGCTATAATTATACAGGGACAACCTTATAGTAAGTGTTTTCCCTTATAGCAGCTTAATATATACTAATATCGCCAAAATATGCCCCCCCTCTCTGTTTTAACCCTGTTTCTGTAGTGCAGTGCAGGGGAGAGCCTGGGAGCCTTCCCACCAGCGGATCTGTGTGGGAAAAATGGCGCTATGTGCTGAGGAGATAGGCCCCGCCCCCTTCACGGCGGGCTCTTCTCCCGGTTTTTTCTGCAATCCTGGCAGGGGTTAAATACATCCATATAGCCCAGGGGCTATATGTGATGTATTTTTAGCCAGTAAAGGTAATTACATTGCTGCCCAGGGCGCCCCCCCCCCAGCGCCCTGCACCCTCAGTGACCGCGGTGTGAAGTGTGCTGAGAGCAATGGCGCACAGCTGCAGTGCTGTGCGCTACCTTAAGAAGACTGGGACGTCTTCAGCCGCCGATTTCTGGACCTCTTCTCTCTTCAGCATCTGTAAGGGAGCCGGCGGCGCGGCTCCGGTGACCCATCCAGGCTGTACCTGTGATCGTCCCTCTGGAGCTAGTGTCCAGTAGCCTAAGAAGCCAATCCATCCTGCACGCAGGTGAGTTCGCTTCTTCTCCCCTTAGTCCCGCGTTGCAGTGAGCCTGTTGCCAGCAGGACTCACTGAAAATAAAAAACCTAACAAACTTTTATTCTAAGCAGCTCTTTAGGAGAGCCACCTAGATTGCACCCTTCTCGGCCGGGCACAAAAACCTAACTGAGGCTTGGAGGAGGGTCATAGGGGGAGGAGCCAGTGCACACCACCTAGTGGTCAAACTTTTAATTTTGTGCCCTGTCTCCTGTGGAGCCGCTATTCCCCATGGTCCTGACGGAGTCCCCAGCATCCACTTAGGACGTCAGAGAAATATACTTTGCACTGACTGCAGCTTCTCAATTTGAGGTGCTGAACCTCAAAAAATCATGGACAATGGTGAAAAACACAAAGAAGCACTGTCATTGAAAGTATTACACAATTTATTTAAAAAATAAATATATATATATATATATATATATATATATATATATATCACGAGTTAATGAATAAAACCTGGTATCCTGTAATTTGATAACACAGCATATATAATATAGCAAGCATCAATGATTATCAGTAGCAGCAAATGATGGACACGTTAACTCCCCTAAAACCATATAACCACCTGTGCTTCAGATGGTAATACAGCACTTGTAATTATACAAAGCTCATTGCTGAAAGCTCCACTTGTGTGTTAATTGGACGTATAGGCTCATAAGATGATTTTATAGGTTTGGAAGTCCATCCGTAGTGTAAGTATATAAGCAGTTCGCATTTGTTTTGTCCACTTTATAAATATCTGCTCCTAATACTTATTCCATATTTAGAAAAGGCTTTCAACCAGAGCCGGTCATAGGCATAGGCAAACTAGGCAATTGCCTAGGGCATTTGATATGCCTAGGGGCATCAGCAGCTTCTGCTGATTAAAATGATATGCGGCATGCCTATATTCTGTGTGTAGCACTTCGTATGCAGATACAGCCACAGTCTCACACAGTACATAGGCATGCTGCATATCATTTTAATTAGCAGAAGCTGCTTGTGCATCCTAGCCACATAGCAATGCAAACAAGATGCATTTTTAAAAAAAAATGTGCCCGACGTTAGCATTGAGGCAAGATTTATGAGGACACATCTGTATCCAAGCAGAGGCAGAGGTCACAGTGTTAGTGGCAGTGTGAGTGCTGTGTGCATGTGAGTGGGTTGGTTGTGCAGTAGTGTTCGGAATATGTGTAAGGAGTATTATGTGTGTCATGTAAAAATGCATTAATAATGTGCAACATATGTGCAAGGGGCACTATGTGTATCATTATGTGTATAAGGGCATTAATAATGTGCGGCATATGTGTAACAGGGTACTACTGTATGTGTGTCATTATGTATATAGGGGCACTAACAATGTGCAGCAAATGTGTAGGGGGCACTATGTGTGTCATTATGTGTATAAGGGCATTAATAATGTGCGGCATATGGGACATTATGTGTAAAAGGGCATTAATAAAGGTTGTCATAATGTGTAAGGCGCATTATGTTTATAAGGACATTAATAATGTGTCTCATAGGTGTAAGGGGCATTACTGTGTGGCATTATGTGTATAAGGTGCTCTACTATGTGGTGTTGCGTATAGAAAGGGCACTACTGTGTCATCTAATGTGAATAAAGAGCAATAGGGTGTGGTGTAATGTGAATAAGGAGCAATTCAGTGTGATGTAATGTGAATAAGGGGCTCTACTGTGAGGAGTACCGTTTATAAGGCAAAGTGATACTACTGTGGGATGTAATATGAATTATGGACACTATCGCATGATCAAATGTGAATAAAGTTGCAGTACTGTGGTGTAATTGGAATTGGGGTTACTATTGTGTGGCCATGCCCCTTGCCAGCAAAAACACACCCCTTTTTGGGCTGTGCGCCAAATGTGCGAACTGTTTTTATTTAAAATATAGGGGGTACAAACACCAAAATAAGGACTGCCATGGGTGAGGGGTGATGGTGCGGGGAAAGGGGTGCAGGGTCACAGGCGGAACCAGCGGCGGTGCTAGGGGGCACCAGCCAAAATCTTGCCTAGGGCATCATATTGGTTAGGGCCGGCTCTGCTTTCAACGGGTGGCTTTAATTAGCACAATTCGGTGCACAGCACAATGACATTTAAGCTTATACCGCTATTTTGACAGTCTCGTGTTGTGCTTACCCCAGCCTCTGCTGAATGCAATTATCGGTAATTCCTTTTGAGGTGGTGGGCGCCGGCTGCCCACGCCGCTTAGCTGCGGCACTGAAGGAATCGAGGAGAGCAGAATGTGTTGGTGGACTGAACACTCAGGACGGTGATCCAGACGTGAGGATCCAGACCATGAACCGCTCACTTGCAGTGATGTAGCAGGAGCCGCCAAAGACGTGCCTGCAGCGGGAGCCGTTCGGGGACACGCTTGTAGTCTCTGGTGATAGCAAGAAGCAGGATACCAGACTGGATACTGGGAGGAATGCTTGACACGTTTCTCAGCCTCAATCCTGGGGCTGTTTCATCAGAAGTGAGCGGTTCATGGTCTGGATCCTCACGTCTGGATCACCGTCCTCAGTGTTCAGTCCACCAACACATTCTGCTCTCCTCGATTCCTTCAGTGCCGCAGCTATGCGGCGTGGGCAGCCGGCGCCCACCACCTCAAAAGGAATTACCGATAATTGCATTCAGCAGAGGCTGGGGTAAGCACAACACGAGACTGTCAAAATAGCGGTATAAGCTTAAATGTCATTGTGCTGTGCACCGAATTGTGCTAATTAAAGCCACCCGTTGAAAGCCTTTTCTAAATATGGAATAAGTATTAGGAGCAGATATTAATAAAGTGGACAAAACAAATGCGAACTGCTTATATACTTACACTACGGATGGACTTCCAAACCTATAAAGTCATCTTGTGAGCCTATACGTCCAATTAACACACAAGAGGAGCTTTCAGCAATGAGCTTTGTATAATTACAAGTGCTGTATTACCATCTGAAGCACAGGTGGTTATATGGTTTTAGGGGAGTTGTTAACGTGTCCATCATTTGCTGCTACTGATAATCATTGATGCTTGCTATATTATATATGCTGTGTTATCAAATTACAGGATACCAGGTTTTATTCATTAACTCGTGATATATATATATTTTTTTTTAATAAATTGTGTAATACTTTCAATGACAATGTTTTCATGGTCATAATGTTGATGTTCCCCATGTCAGTATGGTCATAATGTCAACTTTGGCCATGTTGACATTCATCGTGTAGACAATGATGAAATGTAATGTTAGAATGTCGACATTTCATCCTGGTGGCTGCATCGGCTCCAGCTCCTTTCGGGTACTGGCAGTCATCTGAAGGTCACCTCAAGGTCAAACCGCCGGTCAGCTGGCATTCCAGTAAATGTATTTGAGTGCCTAATTGTAAAATCCACCAGCAGCCTAACCCTAATCCCCCTACCCAGCCTAACCCTCCTGCCCGCTGCCAACCTCTAATGTTGACATTCTTAAGCAGTATCGGCATCATAACTGTGGACATTGTGGTGTTGTCATGGTTGACCAAGCCTCTGTGGTGGCTAGACACACTCCTGTAGTAGCTGGCCACACCCATTTAACATAGGCCATTACTACTGCATTCCAACTGTGGGTCCTTCATGCTCCAGAGAGACAATGCTCTACAAATCAAAAATGACAGAAGAGTTGAGGGCTTCTTTAACATCGATTCCCCATTGTGGTTGCAAACAGTAACAGTTAAGGGCTCTACACATTGGACGATTTAATTGACCAACGATACTATCAATGATCGATTTTGCCTACACACTGGACGATATCGTTGGTCAATCGCGGGGCCGCGCATTGTTCATCATTGATGCATACACGCTGAGCGATATGAACCATTTATCGTTCATTACTGAACGAGATCGTTCGTATCGCCCATACACATGGCCCTTTAAACACACATTTATGTGCACGATAGGGATTGCGAAGGTAAAATATAAGCACAGCAGTATTTATGGGGGTAGGGTGTGTGTGTGTGTGTGTGTGTGTGTGTGTGTGTGTGTGTGTGTGTGTGTGTGTGTGGTGCTGGGGGGTTGGGGGTCATGGGGGGGGGGATTTAGCGGGTGTGATGATTGGGAATCCATAGCTCATATGTTGCTTTTCTCTCATACATCCATTTTTGCATTTTCAGTCGTTTTAAATATCACTATTGCTTCTGTTTCCCTTCTCTAACTAATGAGCAATTAAATGATGTGCTGCATTGTTAACCATGTAATACATCCTTATTTCATCCTACATTGTAATTTGGCTGTAATTCCCTGAACTATGGGAGATTAACCGTCTTCTCCGAGCAAGCGCTGGTAAGGCAGTGAAATTTCTGTAAATCATAAAGGTTTATTCTTAAAATAAATGCCCGTGACCAATTATTATTCAGGAACAAATCCTGCTGTTTATTCAAAGAGCACACAGTGCAATCCAGCACTTGATATGCTTGTGATAAATGCCCACATGACAAGGTTACTCGGTGCACAGAGGATAGAACTGTTGCCATGGATACTTATTCACATTGCTCATAAACGTGGTGTGTAGTTATCCTGGCTGTGTATGCAAAAGGGAAAGAAAAAAAAATCCCCAAAACCGACAAAAGACAAGTTGAGCAGTTTAATTTACAGCTCTGGATGTCTGGGAAAATACAATGAATGTCAGATAATTGGATTTTTCTTTGTTGTATTATTTTAGATAGAGAGATACTTAAAAAATGAAATATCCTCTTCAGGCTGTGAAGCCCCTTCTTCAAATGATTATTATAAATAATGGTAATTGCAATAATGGCTGCCAGAATAACAGCAGAAAATCATCTTGACGGTCATGGGAAGCCAGCTTTGCTTTTTTAAATCTTTTTAGGAGCAAAAAAAAACAAAAAACACACACAATGCATGAAAAATATCCGCAGCATAAAATGTTTGTATTATAAATGAGATGTTTGAGTCATTGCTGAGCTGAATGTGATATTAGCTTCTCAGGTTCCTGGAAACAGGCGGAGTTGTACTGTGCTGTCCTTTGTTTCCTGGAATTCCGTAAGTCGGGAATTCTTGTGCACCGTGCCAGGAGTAGAGAAGGATGAATTAATGGGTCCCACCTGTTTTCTGTCAGGGTTTGTTCCATACTGTAGCTGAGTATTTTATTCCTGTTTCATGTCTTCCATTTCTCTTCTGCCCAGTTATCTATTCGGTGTGAGTGTATGAGGGTCACTTACAAAGGTAAATTATTATCTGTACAGAAGCATCTGTCTATGAAGGGCTTATTCATAGCCGGGGAAGATAAAGAGTGGGGGGACGGATGGACAAGAAACACAAGTGCAAAATGTACCGCACACAACATGCGACGATACTGAAACATTTATTACCTTCCTCTGAACTGGTGTAACATGTTTATCTCTACATCCCTGCAGAACTAGAACAGGGCAATATATATATATATATATATATATATATATGTATACAGTGGTCGAAGTGAAAAATTTGAAGTGGGGGTCTGCAAAAGTTAAGGATGCAATTATGCGTGCCCATGCTCCAGAAAAGGGGGCGTGGTCACCCAAAAGGGGCATGGCCACTCAAAAGGGGGCATGGCCAGTGTAGTAGAACCCCTTATACTATCTAGTACTAGTGCCCCTTTCACCTTATAGCACACGGTACGAGCCGAAATTCACATTATAGCACACGGTACGAGCCGAAATTCACATTATAGCACACGGTACGAGCCGAAATTCACATTATAGCACATGGTACGAGCCGAAATTCACATTATAGCACACGGTACGACCTGAAATTCACATTATAGCACATGGTACGAGCCGAAATTCACATTATAGCACACGGTACGAGCTGAAATTCACATTATAGCACACGGTACGAGCTGAAATTCACATTATAGCGCACGGTACGAGCTGAAATTCACATTATAGCACACGGTACGAGCTGAAATTCACATTATAGCGCACAGTACGAGCTGAAATTCACATTATAGCGCACGGTACGAGCTGAAATTCACATTATAGCACACGGTACGAGGTGAAATTCACATTATAGCACACGGGGGATGCTAAATTTAGCACAGCTACGATCGTAAACTCAGACATGCGGGGGGACGCCCAGCACAGGGCTAGTCCGCCCCGCATGTCAGTGCCAGGCCCCCTGCACAAATACAATGCCTTTGTATCTGTGGAGTAACTCCCGGCCAGCGCAGCTCCTGCGGCTGGCCGGGAGTTGTGTCTCGCTGCTGCTGGCCGCAGCGGCTGCGTGATACGTCACGCAGCCGCCGCGCCACGCCCCCTCAACGGTCTGGCCACCGCTCAGCCCCTCCCACCCAGCGACCGCAAACTGCAGCGAGCGATTGGGTCGGAATGACCCCCACGGTACGAGCAGAAATTCACAATATAGCACAAGGTACGAGCTGAAATTCACAATATAGCACAAGGTACGAGCTGAAATTCACATTATAGCACACTGAATGAGCAGAAATTCACATTATAGCACACTGAATGAGCAGAAATTCACATTGTAGCACACTGAATGAGCAGAAATTCACATTATAGCACACTGAATGAGCCGAAATTCACATTATAGCACACTGAATGAGCAGAAATTCACATTATAGCACACTGAATGAGCAGAAATTCACATTGTAGCACACTGAATGAGCAGAAATTCACATTATAGCACACTGAATGAGCAGAAATTCACATTGTAGCACACTGAATGAGCAGAAATTCACATTATAGCACACTGAATGAGCAGAAATTCACATTGTAGCACACTGAATGAGCAGAAATTCACATTATAGCACACTGAATGAGCTGAAATTCACATTATAGCACACTGAATGAGCAGAAATTCACATTATAGCACACTGAATGAGCAGAAATTCACATTATAGCACACTGAATGAGCAGAAATTCACATTATAGCACACTGAATGAGCAGAAATTCACATTATATCACACTGAATGATCCGAAATTCACATTATAGCACACGGTATGAGCCGAAATTCACAATATAGCACACTGAATGAGCAGAAATTCACAATATAGCACAAGGTACGAGCTGAAATTTACATTGTAGCACACTGAATGAGCCTAAATTCAAATTATAGCACACTGAATGAGCAGAAATTCACATTATAGCACACTGAATGAGCCTAAATTCAAATTATAGCACACTGAATGAGCAGAAATTTACATTGTAGCACACTGAATGAGCAGAAATTCACATTGAGGCACACTGAATGAGCAGAAATTCACTTTATAGCACACTGAATATGCCAAAATTCACATTATAGCACAGTGAATGAGCCGAAATTCACATTATAGCACAGTGAATGAGCCGAAATTCACAATATAGCACACGGTACGAGCAGAAATTAACAATATAGCACACGGTACGAGCAGAAATTCACAATATAGCACAAGGTACGAGCTGAAATTCACATTGTAGCACACTGAATAAGCCAAAATTCAAATTATAGCACACTGAATGAGCAGAAATTCACATTATAGCACACTGAATGAGCAGAAATTCACTTTATAGCACATGATGATCCACAATTCACATTATGACACACGGTATGATCCACCATTCACATTATGACACACGGTATGATCCACATTTCACATTATGACTAGAGATGAGCGGGTTCGGTTCCTCGAGATCCGAACCCCCCCGAACTTCACCCATTTTACACGGTTCCAAGGCAGCCTCGGATCTTCCCGCCTTGCTCGGTTAACCAGAACGCCCCCGAACGTCATCATTCCGCTGTCGGATTCTCGCGAGATTCGTATTCTACATAAGGAGCCGCGCGTCGCCGCCATTTTCACTCGTGCTTTGGAGATGATAGCGAGAGGACGTGGCTGCGTTCTCTCAGTTTCTGTGTTCACTGTTCAGTGTGCTGCAAATATCTGTGCTCAGTGTGCTGCAAATATCTATGTTCTCTGCCTGAAAACGCTCCATATCTGTGCTGCATTGTAGGAGGACAGTGCAGAATTTTGCTGACCACCAGTATATATATATATATATATATATATATAGCAGTACGGTACAGTAGTCCATTGCTCTACCTCTGTGTCGTCAAGTATACTATCCATATCTGTGCTGCATTGTAGTTGTGCGCAGTATATAGTAGGAGGACAGTGCAGAATTTTGCTGACCACCAGTATATATATATATAGCAGTACGGTACAGTAGTCCATTGCTCTACCTCTGTGTGGTCAAGTATACTATCCATATCTGTGCTGCATTGTAGTTGTGCGCAGTATATAGCAGGAGGACAGTGCAGAATTTTGCTGACCACCAGTATATATATATATATATATATATATAGCAGTACGGTACAGTAGTCCATTGCTCTACCTCTGTGTCGTCAAGTATACTATCCATATCTGTGCTGCATTGTAGTTGTGCGCAGTATATAGTAGGAGGACAGTGCAGAATTTTGCTGACCACCAGTATATATATATATATAGCAGTACGGTACATTAGTCCATTGCTCTACCTCTGTGTTGTCAAGTATACTATCCATATCTGTGCTGCATTGTAGTTGTCCGCAGTATATAGTAGGAGGACAGTGCAGAATTTTGCTGACCACCAGTATATATATATATATATATATATATATATATATATAGCAGTACGGTACAGTAGGCCATTGCTATTGATATATTACTGGCATATTATTCAACACATTAAAAGATGGAGAACAAAAATGTGGAGGGAGGCCGGCCACTTGGGTCGCTTAGCTTAGCCATCCAGAGACCTTGGTGCACCTCTTTTTTTCTTTGCATCATGTGCTGTTTGGGGACTATTTTTTTAAGTGCCATCCTGTCTGACACTGCAGTGCCACTCCTCGATGGGCCAGGTGTTTGTGCGGCCACTTGGGTCGTTTAGCTTAGCCATCCAGCGACCTTGATGCACCTCTTTTTTCTTTGTATCATGTGCTGTTTGGGGACTATTTTTTTAAGTGCCATCCTGTCTGACACTGCAGTGCCACTGCTAGATGGGCAAGGTGTTTGTGCCGGCCACTTGGGTTGCTTAGCTTAGCCATCCAGCGACCTTGGTGCGCCTCTTTTTTTATTTGCATCATGTGCTGTTTGGGGACTATTTTTTTAAGTGCCATCCTGTCTGACACTGCAGTGCCACTCCTAGATGGGCCAGGTGTTTGTGCCGGCCACTTGGGTCGCTTAGCTTAGTCATCCAGTGACCTTGGTGTAAATTTTAGGAATAAAAATAATATTGTGAGGTGTGAGGTGTTCAGAATAGACTGGAAATGAGTGGAAATTATGGTTATTGAGGTTAATAATACTATGGGATCAAAATGACCCCCAAATTCTATGATTTAAGCTGTTTCTGAGGGTTTTTAAAAAAAAAAAACACCCGAATCCAAAACACACCCGAATCCGACAAAAAAATTTCAGGGAGGTTTTGCCAAAATGCGTCCGAATCCAAAAGACAACCGCGGAACCGAATCCAAAACCAAAACACAAAACATGAAAAATTTCCGGTGCGCATCGCTAATTATGACACACGGTATGATCCACAATTCACATTATGACACATGGTATGATCCACAATTCACATTATGACACACGGTATGATCCACAATTATGGGAGAGGGAGAGTGACATCAGGGACATAGGGACAGTGACAGAGAGAGTGACAGCAGTGACAGGGAGAGTGAGACCCCTACCCATCCCCTATTGATTATAGGCACATTGCCCCAGGGACAGGTTGGAGTGACCTGGGCGCCCAGATCACACTTAATCACCTGAGGGGGGGGCACTTATTAACTGGGCCTAGCGCCCCTAACTGCGCACAGGCCAAAGGCCTGACTTCACCCACAGGCCTAGCACCCGCCTAACATGGGGCCAGTTGGGTGACCTGGGCCTAATGCCCAGGGTCACCTTATTTACCTAAAGGGCCACTCTGAACTAGGGCCTTATGCCCTCTACATGGGGACAAGCCTAATGCCTGAATTCACCCCACGGGCCTAGTGCCTGCCTACTGCGCCACAGGCCTATAGCCTGATTGTGCCCACGGGCCTAGTGCCCGAACCCTGATGGTCTGGGGAGGGGGATGGGGTGACAGGTGCCCTCACCGAGGGCCTACCTGTCCTGGTGGCAGAGGCACCAGGGGGGAGCTTCGTAAGCTCTTTTCCTTTCCACCCCTGGTGGCCTCTCCGGTCTGCAGCTTCTGTCTTCTGCCGCTGGGCCGTCCTGGCTAGCGGCGCCGCCTCTTCTGTCTTCTGCTGCTGGGCCGTCCTGGCCAGTGGCGCCGCCTCTTCTGTCTTCTGCCGCTGGCCCGTCCTGGCCAACAGCTCCGACTGTTCTTCCTCTCCTGGAGTGCGTCTTCAGCCTCTTCCGTGGCCACTAGACCTCTTTGCCGCTCTTCCGCGCGGCCTCCTCTCTTCTCATCATCCCAGCGGCATCTGACATCAGGTGCCGGGGGCGGGGCCTATGACGTGGTGAGTGCTGATTGGCTCGCCGCGGCCACCTGTGATTGGCCGCCGATCCGTGAGTCGTGATTGGCTCACAGATGGCACCAATCTTTAAATGCATCCTCCGCTGCAGCCTCATCAGCACTGGGATCAGACACTTAATCCCAGCGCTGTCCGCCGCCATGTCCTGCCGGTCCACCAGCGCTGGGGACAGACACACTGCTGCAGAGTCCTGTAGGGGACGCAGGTCCCCTGCATGCTTCTGCAATAAAAAAAAACCTTCCGGGTCTGTGGAGAAGTCGTGGTATACTATACCGCCACATACCGCCCCACATCGACCACTGTATATATATATATATATATAAAGAATACTGTTGGCAGCACTCACGGCGGATGAAATAATGACAGGGGACTTGTCTACACCAACAAGACTCCTGCCATTTCAGGTTGGGTATCCCATATCCAAATATTCCGAAATACAGATTTTTTTGAGAGTGAGATAGTGAAACCTCTGTTTTCTGATGGCTCAATGTACACAAACTTTGTTTAATACATAAAGTTATTAAACATACTGTATTAAATGACCTTTAGGCTGTGTGTATAAGGTGTATTTGAAACATACATGTATTCTGTGCTTAGATTTTGGTCCCATCGCCATGATAACTCATTATGGTATGCAATTATTCCAAAATACGGAAAAATCGGATATCCAAAATACTTCTGGTCCCAAGCATTTTGGATATGGGATACTCAACCTGTATTTCATCCACTGTGAGTGCCGCCAACAGGGTTCTTTTTGCATATGGTGACGGGTGCAAGTCCCGTTACACCTGGAGGACACCGGCCATTACAGTACAATGTTACACTTTGTGTAGAGTGCCGCTGAACTGTTGAACTATATATACTGTATATACATATACAGTGTGTATATATATATATATATATATACATACACACACAGTGCTCGAAGTGGGGCGGTATACAACGGTATAGCATAACACCACTGCGAGCACTGAGCAGGGCTGACACAAAGGAGTGAGCTCCCAGTGTCCAGTGTTGTCTGTCCTCCCCCTGCTGCCACACTGGAAGCTGTTGTCCTGGACTCCTTGCTTCATCGCTGCAGCTCCCTCCCTCCACCCCATGGCGCACTTAACAGTTCTCTTTGCACCTTGTGTGGCTTGGGTGACTGGTGCGGAGTTCCTGGTCCCCAACACTTGGCACTGAGCGTTGCAGCCAGGGACAGCTCTCCGGGCTGCAGCGGCTTCTCATCCCCCCGCGCAGCGCACCGCACTGGAGGTTAACACTTGCCAGTGCCACCTTGTTTTGCTGGGCAGCAGTCAGCAGTGAGCGCTCACCTGGGTCACCCGGAAGAGACTCAAAGCCGGATCATTTCAAATAAGTTTCAGCGGGTGATTGCAAGGTGTTCTGGGCAATTATTGGGCTGAGTGGACCCCAGGAGAGTCCAGCTGGCAGAAATGGGGCACCTGGCTGTGTGGGTGCTTGGTGCCATGCTGAGCGGGCTGCACATGGCCACCTCCTCCAAACTAAACATCCCTAAAGTCCTGCTGCCTTTCACTTGGTGGGCCCAAATCAACTTCACCTTGGAGGTGACGGAGGGGTGCTACAAGTGGTGAGTGACCCTCTTATATCCCTCATGGTTGCAGATGAGCCCCACACCCACCTGGTGGGTGCTCTTATTGCGACTACATTTATTTATTATGTCCTCCTTGTCTGTCACAGATGTTGCTGCAGATGTGCCCACATACACATTTACTGAAATTCCGCCAGCTAGCTCAGTATAGCGAGACTTAGCATGTCTTATCCGCGCCATAGGGTCCAGCTCAAATTTGTCTTAGCCGCATCGCTAAAGTGACAAAGTGACGTGAGGGTGTGCTGACTGCTGGTTCTGGCATTTTCTGTGTATCCAGTATTTCTGTGCTTCCAGTAAATAAAGAGCCTCATCCACAACTACCACAAAAGACTTCAAGCTGTCGTTGATGTTAAAGGGGGCAATACACGGTAATAAGAACTGGGGTATGTAAACTTTTGATCAGGGTCATTTGGGTAGTTTCTGTTGTCATTATGAGTTAAAAAGAGTAAACACAGTTGTTTGACAATAAATGGCATCACCCAACCACTAACCATGAGTGAAAGAAAAGTTTGTGAGTTATCATTCATATTCCCTGACAAATGGCCAGAAAATCACAAATTAAATTCTGCTAGGGTATGTAAATTTATGAGCACAACTGTGTATATATATATATATATATATATATATATATACAGATGGAGCCACAATCATGTTAGCTTGTATGCTGCGCCTAGGCACACCATGCTTTGTTAGCATAAGTCCTTCATCTATTGTTCTCAGATGCAATACAATACAGAGAGAACAATACATCAGGGGATTAAGTCATTACAGCAGGGGATTAAGTCTGACTGCCCTGGCTCAATTAATCCTATTAAAGGCCAAGATGAAGATGGCTCCATCTATATATATATATATATATATATACATATATATACATATATATATATATATATATATATATATACTAGGTGCTTCATCGCGCCCTACGGGCGCTCTTCACACCGTCGAAAGGGGCTACGCCCCCTTAACCCCTGCACGCCTTGCTGCGGTTCAATATTTGTATGAGTGGATAGAGGGGATAGAGAGACGCGGGCCGGTAGGGAGGAGATAGATAGAAGGGGGGCGTTAGGGAGGGGATAGAGAGACGCAGGGTGGCAGGGAGGGGATAGAAAGACGCAGGGCCATAGGGAGGGGATAGAGAGACGCAAGGCGGTAGGGAGGGGATATATAGAGACGCGGGGCGGTAGGGAGGGGATAGAAAGACGCGGGGCGGTATGGAGGGGATAGAGAGACGCGGGTCGGCAGGGAGGGGATAGAGAGAGGCGGGCGGTAGGGAGGGGATAGAGAGACCCGGGGCGATAGGGAGGGGATACAGAGAGGCGGGGCGGCTGGGAGGGGATAGAGAGACGCGGGGCGGTAGGGAGAGGATACAGAGACGCGGGGCGGTAGGAGGGGATACAGAGACACGGGGCGGTAGGGAGGTGATACAGAGACGCAGAGCGGTAAGGAGGGAATACTGAGATGCGGGCGGTAGGGAGGGGATACAGAGGCATAGGGAGGAGGGGATAGAGAGAGGCGGGGCGGTAGGGAGGGGATATAGAGATGCGGGGCGGTAGGGAGGGGATAGAGAGACGCGGGGCGGCTGGGAGGGGATATAGAGATGCGGGGCGGCTGGGAGGGGATAGAGAGACGCGGGGCGGCTGGGAGGGGATATAGAGATGCGGGGCGGCTGGGAGGGGATAGAGAGACGCGGGGCGGCTGGGAGGGGATATAGAGACGCGGGGCGGTAGGGAGGGGATAGAGAGACGTGGAGCGGTAGGGAGGGGATAGAGAGACGCGGGGCGGCTGGGAGGGGATATAGAGACGCGGGGCGGTAGGGAGGGGATAGAGAGATGCGAGGCGGTAGGGAGGGGATAGAGAGACGCGGGGCGGTAGGGAGGGGATATAGAGACGTGGGGCGGTAGGGAGGGGATAGAGAGACGCAGGGCGGTAGGGAGCGGATAGAAAGACGCGGGGCGGTAGGGAGGGGATAGAGAGACGCGGGGCGGTAGGGAGGGGATAGAGAGACGCGGGGCGGTAGGGAGGGGATAGAGAGACGCGGGGCGGTAGGGAGGGGATATAGAGACGCGGGTCGGCAGGGAGGGTCCCCAGTGAGGAAGCTGATGAAGAGAGGGGGGAAAGTAGTGGAGGGGGAGGGCACCAGAAGAGGAGACTTGTGTAAAGTGGCGAGCAGACATAGAAACAGTGGGTAGGATGGCCGGAGGGACTCACCGTTGGGGCTGTGGGCGGCTGCTGCATGCTGGTAAACAGTACAGTGTCCAGAGGCGTCACTGGGTCAGCATTTCAGCATTACTGTGACACACATCTCTCCCCCCCCCTGCGGCCGAAAAGGGGGCATGGCCGGCTGTGAAAGGGGCGTGGCCTCGCGGGTCTGTTCTCTCTCGCTCTGGGGGTGTTTCCAGCTTGCCTGTAGATGCTGGCAGCACCCGGAGACTGGAGAGTGTGTGCCGGCTGTGTGACAGGAGGAGAGTGCTGCAGGCGATGATGTCACTGCAGCACTCGCCTCCTGTCACAGCAGGAGAGCTGACAGCGGGATTTGTGCGGAGGAGGCGGCGGGTGTGTGTACGCGGGGCAGGGAGGGCTATGAGAGCCTTCTCCTGCGCCACCCGTCCCTCCTAATGTGTATGCCGGGGGCGGCATCAGCCGTTGTTGTTGGGCCGGCGCCGCGGCCGGGGAATCAGAGCTGCTGATGGGTGGGGGGAGGGGAGAGAGAGAGATGGACAGGCAGCAGGAGCAGAGACTTGCTGACTCCACCCACCGCTGTGACTCCACCCAGCGTTACGGGCACAGAGTCACAGATTTAGACAAATATATAGGAGATATATTTATTACACGGGATCTCCCCTAAATGATCAATGTTTTAATTTTAATCAATCATCTTCAGGATCACACAAAATAGAGATGCTCCCGTTTTTCAACTGAGCCTCCTGCAGTTCCGCCAACATTGCTCTTCCTCCCAGTTTTTGCTGGTCCCCCGTGAATCTCTGGGCTGCATATGCGCATGTCCGGACCTGCCCATGGGTCGGGTCATGACATGTGATGTAACATTACTTAAAAGTCAGCCACCATGGGCATTTGGGTATCAGTGGTCATCCTGCAGTACACACACTGGAGAGAAGCAGTCAGACTCTGAGGTGAGCGGAGGCTAGGGGGTCTAGCGTGCACGGCGGCGGCAGTGGTGGAGGAGGCATCCACCAACATCAACAGCAGTGGTGGCCTCTTCGCTCCCTAGACACACCCTTTGGAGCTAGGCACGCCCTTTGGGTGGAACATGACACGCCCCCTCAATGGTGCACATTCTGCAGACACCTACGATCTTCCTGAAACTAGTTTTCAGCAGTGAATAGATGTAGCTCTTGTACACCTGTATTTGTCGTCAGAGGTGTCACTTACTTTGTATGCACCCAGTGCGGTGCCGGTTAAAAAAAGTGGGCGTGGTTTCTAGAAAGTGGGCGTGGCTTAGTGGGAGGGGCTGGTCTTTGCATCCCGACCTCCGTTTTTTGTTACTTGCGGTGGTCAGGAGGTGCGGGCTGCCTCCCACAGAGTTTTCTATCTGCAGTGCAAGCTCCTGCTCAGTGACAGGAGCCGAGTGCTGCACAAAATGTAACAGTGCAGCACTCGGCTCCTGTCATTGAGCAGGAGCCGTCATTTTGGTGTCACCCCTCGGCGGGTGACACCCGGTTGCGGCCCGCACCCCCCGCACCCCCCTTGTGATGCCACTGCTTGTCGTGCATATCTTATCATTTCATTATACAAATGGATACTCTGGTTACTTCAGTTAATTCATATGATTAAGCAACTTCATGAATTAAAGGAATATTGAGTGGGGAGGATTGGTAGACATGTATGACCACCAATAGACTGCAGAGCAGATACTGTAGGACATTTGACCTTGAAATTGTTTTTGCCCATGGCACATAATTTGGCAGGTCAGCGGGTGGAGAGGGGAATTTTTCTGCTAAAGTCACAAAAATAAAAGGCTTTGCCGGCTTGATATTTAAAGATAAAATGCCATATTTTAAGGGGACCATTTTAAAAAGTGACTTACCCCATTCATTGTTCCCTACTACAAACAATGGTGATCATTGTACAGACGAAGCATCCACACAGGAGCATAGGCAAAACGCAGGGGGGGTTTCTGGTTGCACAGAAACCCCATCCTTTTGGCAAGTGGCTAAAATTATGACAACAATAGCAATGGTATATAATAATTGCTGCCACATCATGCAGTTTAGGCATGTGCAGCAGCTCTGCTCTGTCCCTTAGTGTGGCAGCTTCTTCTACCAAGTTTTCTATGTGTGTGGATCTGATAATCAGTGTACTGGACCAGATAGTAGCTACCAGGAAGAAGAGACAGGAGCCTTACTATGAGGAGGGAGAATGTGTGTTTAGAAAGTGCAGTACTGGTTCTATTATGTTTGTGTATTTATTTCTTATGGTATGCTTAACCTGTTCCTAACCATTTATCTTATTTATATGATTTAAATATGTTCGGTACAGCCTATACTATAGACAATCTATAGTTTTCAATATTAATACGGTATTTAACACGGTATCCAGTATATATATAAAAATACCATTGTTTACATTAATGTCCATGGTTGTTACTGGGTTTTTCTGCCACTCCCCCAGACACCCGCTCTTGCTCCAATGTTCCGCAGAGTGGGAGAATGTGGATTGCATTTGGAAACCCCCCTCTAGAAATCCTGTGTTTGCCACTGATGGAGTGCCACATCTTCAGCAGGTGACAGAAAATCACTTTGTTGGCATTGTCACTTTCCTTCACAAATGGCAACACTGCAACTTATTAACCTTTAAAGTACCCGCTGCAATTGTAACTGCAGTGGAACCATTTCATACAGTACATGTGCCCTTATTTATCATTGAGTGATACATTTCACTGTGAGTGATACATTGCACCAGCCAACCAGCTCCTAGCTGTCATTTTTCAAACACAGCCTGTGACATGGAAGTTAGGAGCTGATTGGCTGGAGAAATGTATCACTCACAGTGAAATTTATCACTCATTGATAAATAAGGGCAATGGTTTGAACTGTCCTTATGTAGCAAGCTTTTTTGGGAATTTTGGTGGGGTGTATATTTAAAACCACAGTAAAATGTTCTTTCTCACATCACATGCCTATATAGCCATTGGGTACCGTAATGCGTTTGGTGATGAGAAGGGTGGAAAACCTCAGACTTGTGTATAATTATTTCATCTTTTCTCAAGTTTTTAAACTTAGTGCCTCCACTCATCATGTTATGTGTACCAGCTCTCGATTCTGGCTGTGTACACCAAGAGCTGACTCATGAACCCACTGCCCAACTCTATCCCTGGGACACATTGTCATATTTTGGAACTTTTGGGATTGTCACATTTCAATACAAGTGTAACAGACGCAGCCCCAGCTGGCTCCTGAGGAGTACTTTTTGCCAGCCTGTTTCTGGATTCAGTGCGTTAGTGTAAAGAGACAGGACAGAACTTGGTTATCACCTATACAGCATGCTGCCTGGATTCCCAATAGAACTGGACATCACATATTATTGTGAAACATTATCCCTCTGTTATATGTGTTTGTGTTTATCAGGGAATAATATGTCTAGCCTGATGTTTTGTACAGAATGCATATGAAGATGTATATATATGAATGTACTGGTTATTGTATTATAGTTTGTAAAATAATGTCCCCCCCAATGTGACTGCTTTGATAACCTGTTTGTTTGCTGTTGGAGATACAGCCAGTCTCAGATGTCAGTCCATACACCCCCCTCATTCTTCCCCACACAATGGATTCCAGGCTACACAATCAGATTAATTAAGGTTCATTTAGTTAACATCTATTGTGTGCTAGAGGACATGCCTGGACATGTTAAAGTAGGTCTATCTGAAAGTGTTCTGTAGTCAGCCCCTTTAATGTAACCCACCCAATACAGAGCCAGAAGGTGTCGCCTTATGGTAGGACAGACAAAGGTTTGAGGATAACAGAGGCTATGGAAACAGAGAGTGCACGGAAGTTCCTGGCCTGAGAGGAGTGATGTGTTTGGCTTCTGAAAGCTACTGGTAAGATAGTGCTGCCAGTGTGCTGAGGCCTAGAAGCATCGTTGGGATCTGCTGGTTTCAAGAGGCTACTGGACGTGCACCGAGGGAGAGATCTACACAGAAGGTCAGAGAGAGTGGATGTACCTCTGGAGTGGAGACACTGACAAGGCATTCCGGTGCCGTCAGTGGCAAAGGGCACTGTGTGAGCTGGTATCCCAGACCAGGGGACACAGAACTACTACTGGCATGTGACATCAGGAGACTGTAATTCTAAACTACTGTGGGGACTTAGTAAGTAAGATACCATCCTGGCATGTAATAGTTACTGTTTTGTGTACTGTGTGTGTATTTTTACAATAAAGGGCATTTGCCACTTTACTAAACTGTTTACCTGAGTGATCAGAGAATCCGTATCTTCACAATTGGTGGCAAGCAGTGGGGTCACTCAGTCCTGGTTTACCCTGGGTAAGGCTGCGAGAGGTGTCGGCGGAGTACACCTAAGAGCCTTGTAAACAGTTTGGCACACAGTAGCCAGGTATCTTGCTGAAAAGTTGTTAGTACGTTTGGAAAGTCAGCAGCATGGAGGCAGAAAAAGAAATGTACATAAACCTCAACAAGAGATTCCTGCATATGGTCTGTCGAGCACGAGGTATTAAGGTGACCGCAACAGATGGAAAGGAATCCCTAATTGCAAAATTGCTGCAATGGGATCAAGAACACCCTTGTGATGAGGAGGAGGATTCTGAGGAGTCAGATGAGAAGGAACAAGTGACGGAATGGTTGAGACCTTCAGCCGGGACATTCGATGCCAGTAACCGCAGGGAGAGCGGATGATCAGAGGTGGGTTCCCGAGGGTTAGTACAACCCCATCTGAAAGCCCTTGGAGAGGGGAAGGTTGGAGAAAAGTTTGAAAAGACACCGGAGGTATTACAGGCCCGTCTAGAAGCGCTGGGAGATGGCGCGACACCCGAGGATCGGATGCGGGTAATAAAGGAGGTGCTGGAATTACCAGAAGACAGTCCTACAGTGCGGACTCTTGCACCAGCAGCCAACATTCTACAGACTGCCCTGTCCCATCAGGATGAGCCCCAGGGCAGGTGCCAGCGACGCAACATGGCGTCTGACGTTTCATACAGAGGAGATTCGCAGAGCCAGCGACTGGGGCACAGGGTGGATAGCTCGAGCAGTCGGCTGATGAAACCCACACTGAGATGGCGTGAGCAGACCAGGGAGCAGGTCGTGCTGGACTACCCCAGGAGACAGTGGTGTCTGGGTCATACGGAGCAGGTAAGTGCAGTGAATGCTACCCTGCACTACCCTATACCAGGAAATTCCGAGGAAATTATGAGTTTTGTATTTGCTGGGCTTTTAGCTGTCCCATGTGCTATACTGGGGGAGGCTACTGAAAATGACAAGGAAGTGGGGTCTGTCATTCAGATACCCCAGGAGGAGATGCACTATGCCTTCCCATTTTCAGAGGTGGAAAATGAAGAAATGGTGAATGAATGTGAAAGGATCTGCCCTTATATTCTTTAACCCTCGATGTGATGGCCTCTCAGACGTCTGGGAGTGTAAACCTTTACGCTATCAGTTACATGCACAACACAAGCAGTAAAAATTCACACTGTTTATTTAATAAATTACAGAGTACTATATAGAAAAGAAACATGGGTGTATACAATATGTGCAAGCATATGATTGGATAAATAGAAGTAGCATACGACATTACATGCAGGATATTTTAGTAACACACAGAAGTAACAGTTTTGATCTGGTATGTAATTGTCCTTGAAGATAAGACACACACAAGCCTTATATTATATGAACAGACAAAGGCATCTTGTAGAGAGTGCGTACGTGTCTATTCAAACACATAACAATTCATATAGCATGTTTAACCCTTCATTAGGGAGGTAGAAATATTCACTTTTACACTATACTTATTATAAGGAAATTGATCATATAAAAAGTAATATGTACCAAGACAGAAGAGGTAACCCTTCAATCCCCTCTTAGAATCATGATTATTATATGACATGATTCTTGAGTGAGGCTCCTTTCTTGTTCCTCCAGTTCTTGAGATATTGGACATAATCGTCGGGTCCCTTACTATCAGAGGAGGTGACAGGACTGGTGGTTATATCATAGTACATCAGGGCCTTATCAATGCCTTTGGAGGTAAGTTTCTTTCCACAGGGGATTACACAATAAACTATAATGCCTACAAGAATTAAAGTTACAAGTATGAATATGCTTATTTGCACAAGAGCCTGTTTCCAATTTTCAAACCATCCAAAATATTGGCTCCATGGGTTATCAATACCTGAATTTTTCTTAAGTTCTATGGATAAGGTTTCTAACTTGTTTATGGCTAAAGTAACCTTACCATTGGGACCAGTGTTGTCAGGAATATATGTACAACAGCCTTCCACCTTACTAATGTAAACACATGTACCGCCTTTTTCTGCTAGGATCATGTCAAGGGCCATTCTATTTTGAAATGTCATTTGGGAAGTGGCTTCTAGCTGTTCAGCTATACCTTTAAGAGCATCTTTGGTATCATTAACAAATCTTTGTTGATTATAATATATATAATTAATCCAGGCTACGTTTTTATTTACAGTTACTATAGGGAACAATGACTCAAAACCCGCAGCCACCTCATCTCTAGCTTTGAACTCATTTGGAACACCTCTTGGGACCCCTATAGCATCAATGTATACGTGGGGGTCAAAGCTACCTCCTGGGAGTGCTCTTTTCTTTCGATTAGCAGGAGTATTAGAGGGAGGAGTGGGGTCATCGGTGATCATTAAAAAGGCTGAAAAAACAATTTTCCTGTTCTAGGGGTATATTAAGGGGCACTGTACCTAGGTGGGGCCTAGATTTGCCACAGACATAACAGTTGCTTTTATTGTGTTTGTTAGCACTATACTTCATCCATTCCAACCAAAAATTAATGTCAGGGAAACCAGTTTCAATAGCTAGGGTGTCTTCAAAGCTAGGGTTAGTAATAGCCACCATATACCAAGTACATAAGTCTCATTGTCGCTTCTGCTAGGGTTCACTATGTTTAGTCTAAACCTGTATGAATTTGGGCCTTCATCCATCTTATGAATGGATAGTCTAGAAAGTAGGGGTACTCCATATTTGCTCCATCTATTTTTTTTGCAAATGATGGGCCATATTTCCAATCTACTCCTGTATTCCACCCCACATATTCCCAGGAATTACAATTAGATCCATAATATCTAATGTCATAGTACCATTCGTCAGTAACACAAATATATACTGTCTCAGACATTCCTGATTTCCTTCTTTGTTGTATATAACATAAAATAGTCAAGGATATATGTGGCTACGTGTGTGTTAGAGGAATTATACCACAAGGTGGGGATCCCATTAGTGTGTGTAATATCAACCTCACATATTGTGTGGTGAGTGAGGGCCAGTAGGGCTATCAAGGTAGTCCCCAGGATAAAGATAGGGGACAGGTTCCTCATCTTCTTCTGTTCTTCTTTCTTCGCTAGGTGGGAGGTCAGGGCTGTCTGCCCCGGTTCGTACCTCACTGGAATCACTTGCTTCCCTCTCTAGGTCTGGTCTAGGAACCTTTTTTACTCGGGATGCATGGATCCAGGCAGGACTTTCCTCTGTCAGGACTGCTGTTCGGGTAACTGCTACGACCTCTGTCTCTGGACCATAGGTGAAGTCTCCTGGGCTCTTGTTCCTGGGGAGCACCTTCACCACGACTCTGTCTCTGACTTTAAAGGGGTGTGTAGGTTCCTGTGGATTCAAAGGGTTTTTACAAACAACCTCATGTTCAATTTCATTCAGTTTTGTTATCAGGGACCTGACATACTCTTCTCTGATGAGTTCTAGATCTCCTTCCTGTATTACTAGTGGTTTCTTAGCCCAGGGTGTAGGAAAAGGGTCTACCCATTAGTATTTCAAAGGGTGAGTATCCTAGAGTCTTTTGTGGGGTATTCAAGATGCTGGTGTTTAGCTTTATTAGGGTTGTTCCTGAGGCAAGTGATGCATCTGCTAACATACTGGTCCACAAGTGATTTGGCATTAGTAACATAAAAATCATTGGTTAGTAGGAGGAGTGTTGTGGCTTCACCACGGTGACCAACACCACGGCACTGGGCAACGAGCAAAGGGGCACTGGACTGGGGTATACAGGGTTTCCCCTCTTTGCAGATTAATCCTGATTTAGGATTTTTTCTGCAGAATTGGGTAAGTCCAGTCGGAGAGACCAGCACTAGTCGCAGCAGCCTGAAGTTGAGTGAGCAGATGGACGTTGTCAAGGGAGGGACATGCTCTAGTGAGTGCAATGAGTTCTGCAGCTTGCGCGGACTGATAAGGTATTGGTAGGGTTTCCAACACAGTATCAGGGAGGGTGACAATGGCATAGCCAGCCTGGTATGTATTGTCATTGGGCCTACTACATGAGCCGTCAACAAAAACTACGTCTGCGCCTGGTATGGGAACGGGAGACATGTCAAGTCTGGGAGAAGTTTCAGCTTCAATGGAAGCAGCACAGTCATGTAGGTCGGGTGGTTCATCCTCGGGACCTTTCAAGCCTAAAAGGGCATTGAGAATGGGTGCAGGGCCAGAAGAACTAGCAGTGTACTTAATGGTAAGGGTAGGGTTACTCAAAAGGAGTACTTCATATCCACTAAGGCGTTGTGCTGACATGTACTGTGTGTGTAAGCCTTTAAGTATTGCCAGGACATCATGTGTGGTGTGGAGTACTGTGATGTGGCCTAAAGTGAGGGTAGTGGCCATTTCTGCAACCATTGCACAGGCTGCCAAAGCCCTGAGGCAGGCAGGCATACCTTGCACAGACACTGGCATGACTTTGGAAAAAAATGCACGGGGCGCAACTTCCCTCCATGAAACTGTGTGAGCACCCCCGCCATGGTTTTACAATTGTCCCTTGCATATAGATGGAAAGGTAGCACATAACTGGGGAGGCCAAGTGCCGGACTTTTTATCAACATACATTTTAAACTTTCATATGCAGTTAACATTTCTTGTGACCATTGTACAGTTTTAGGCTTGTCCTTCAGTGTGGCTTGTCTCAAAATGTTATCATAATAAGAGCAATCAGATATCCACTGTCTGCAGTAATTTACCATACCCAGGAAGGACAGTAGTTCCTTCTGGGTAGTTGGGGTGACCAGGCCCAATACAGACTGTATGCGCCGCGGACTGACCTTCCTCTCTCCCTGAGTGAGCACAAAACCCAAGTAATCAACATGCTTTTTACACCATTGCATTTTTATTTTGGACACCTTGTGTCCACATTCACAAAGCCAGTTTAGTAATGAAACACCATCCTCTCGGCAGGCCTCCTCAGTTTTACTACAGAGCAGCAGATCATCTGCATACTGTAGCAGGACTGAACCATGGTGAGGTTGCCAGGGCCTCAATGTGGCCTGGAGACAACAGGTGCGTCATTAATCTGCACCAGGTAAGTTGTTTACCCTCAAAAGAAAAGGCAAAAAGTAATTGTGTCTGTGAATCTACAGGTATGCTGAAAAAAAGGCATTCTTCAAATCAATTACAGAGAAGAACGCAGCATCTGCAGGGATTGCAGAAATGAGTGAGTTTACATCTGGAACAATTGGTGCAATTGGGACAATTAGCTGATTGATCGCTCTGAGATTCTGTACAAATCTTATACTGCCATCAGCTTTGGCAACAGGGTTCACAGGAGTACAGTATGGTGATACAATATGTCTGAGAATACCCTGTTGTAAGAATTGCTGTATCACGGGGCGGAGACCTTCTATCTTTTCTGGTGAGAGGGGATACTGCATAAGTCAGAACACAAAACACTGGTTGTTGCACCGCTGTCCACTAAAAAGGGAATTTTACTTCCATTTATAATAAGTGGCAGCAGAGGTGAATCTTTACTATGACGGGAGAGTTGAATAAAGGCTGGGATACCCTCCTCCGGGCCCCGTCAGTGCGCGGGGTCTTTGGAATCTTCCCTGACTGCGGGGTTGGCTCTGTCTGGTGGGGAAATGAGTAAGCTTTCTGAGTTAAGCAAAGGTAAGCCAGCGTCATCTGTCCAGCAGTCCTTAAACCTTTTCCAAAACGCAGTAACAGACTATGAAGGTTTCTGTTTACAAGCTACAGCGACAGGCAAAAAAGCACAGGCAAAGGAGCACGGGTTTTAAAGACCTCCTTCATATGTGTATAGCTGCGTCCTTTGCAAGCTTTGCGCAAATAAGATATACAGCCATCGAGGGTAATGGTGGGCTTGGGACAGTGTTTTACTATTATCTAAACTCTGGGTTATTGGTGCTAGGGATAGAGCTAGTGGACGCACCCTCCAGCAGTGAAGTTGGAGGCGATCCCATCTAGTGTGAAAGGGTTACTGCTGCCAAGAGATTTGTGTCTCTGAGCGCAGGATACATTGGAATGCAAAGGGGGGAGGCGAGAGGGATTTTCAAAGATTTACAGTTCTCTGCAGCTTCGCTTCTGTGCTATTGGGAACTGACATTTTTTCTTAAATCTCCATATAGAAAGGGTAATTACTGCCTTCCCGTAGGAATGGGTCCTGTCCTGCTTTCTCTGTCCATCCCGCTAAATTATCCACCCATGGGTTAACTAAGTAATACTCTGAGGTAGAGTTGCGGGCGACATACATCTTGCATGTCTCACCAGGGAGGGGCGGGGGATAAATGACTGTCTTACTCTGACCCCCTCCCATAGTAAATGCAATCTACACCAGCTTTCTACGTAATTTCCACAACAACTTACAACAACTGTCTATGCAATATCACAACAAAAATGCAGTTTACAAAAAAAAAAAAAAACCTTCTATGCAATTTCACAACAAAAAATGCAATTTACAAAAACTTTCTATGCATGCATTAGCTAACACCAGTTAATTAGTCATTGACAATATCACAATATTATCTGTATAATGAGAACATGAAATCTTTTGACGGGTACGCTTACCATTCGTACAAGATGTCAGAAAAATACAGCGTTTTAAACAGGAAGCAAGAAAAGTGTTTGAGTAAAGATATCTGGCAGACGAAAACTTACCAGCCGTCTGAACCAAATATAAGAACTTATCTCACTACAACATACAAGAATATATATATAGACGATCAGATCGAGGTATAATCTACGTTATGTATAGACCCCAGGTCTATTTTTTTTTTTAAGTATCCCAGATACTAACGTCTTTGGAGAATTGCGCTTGGACGCCTGGTCCTTTCTCAGACGTATCTTTAAGTCCCAGACATTAAAGATTCTATGGTATCCCTGATACCTGTTTTATGCTTTTACATAAAACTTCGTAATATTAAGTCCCGGACTTAAATATTACCTTGTCACGTGTTCCCGGAACACTGACACGGATTCAGCTTCAGTGTATGACCGCAATCCTGTATGGCAAAGACAGACAATAAATTCTCTATTTTTACCATTCAGGGACGATCACTGAATTCCGGACATAGCCCCCAGCTGAAAGGATCTGCCCTTATATTCTTTAACCCTCGATGTGATGGCCTCTCAGACGTCTGGGAGTGTAAACCTTTACGCTATCAGTTACATGCACAACACAAGCAGTAAAAATTCACACTGTTTATTTAATAAATTACAGAGTACTATATAGAAAAGAAACATGGGTGTATACAATATGTGCAAGCATATGATTGGATAAATAGAAGTAGCATACGACATTACATGCAGGATATTTTAGTAACACACAGAAGTAACAGTTTTGATCTGGTATGTAATTGTCCTTGAAGATAAGACACACACAAGCCTTATATTATATGAACAGACAAAGGCATCTTGTAGAGAGTGCGTACGTGTCTATTCAAACACATAACAATTCATATAGCATGTTTAACCCTTCAGAATGCCAGTTCCAAGAAGATGTTGGTGTCAAGGGTACCAAGGAGCTGATAAAGGCCGAGGATTCACTGCTGCAGGTGAGGTCTAGTCTGCCAGTGGCACCTGAACCAGCTGTCCAGTTTGCTATGCTAGGGGAGGCCCAGAAATTATCAATTGAGGGCGTAGAAGACATTTCAGACCCAAGGGAGGGGGTAGAGGCTTTTGAGGGGGGAGCACGTGGAGAAGAATTACAGATACTCACTGCTCCCCTGCAGCCAAATTCATCCCAGCGGTTAAGTACAGAAGAAGGGCCCCAGCCACTGACTATCCCTGCCAGGTTTTCTGATGCAAGGCTGGTGATGCAGATTGTGCTACCCTGTGATACCTCAGAAGTAGAGGGAGTAATGTCACTCAAAATGAGGGAGGGGGAGGTAAGCCACTGTCCAGATGCACCAGAGGTGATGGAGGTGGAGTTCCCAGGGAATATAGTGTTGGGGAGGGAGAGTGAGGACCCCAGAGACCAGATCTTGTTGATGCAGATCACTCTCCTCTCTGATGCACCAAAGATAAAGGGAGTGTTGTCACCCAAAAAGGAGGGTGGTGAGAGACGCACCTCTGATGATAGGGGTTACCAACCACCAATCAGGCTGTTTAAACACAGTGCCTGGGATACTGGAGGGGGTCTTAAAAACTGTGAACTGCTAAGCCCAGATCCTCCACCGCCAGATGGAAATGTAAGCCCACACTTGTTTGACCCAGGCGGTCCAGATGTGATGTCTGCCCATCCCAAATGGGTTACTCTTGTCACTGAATCGCAGCGGCTGGAAAAAGTAGGGGAGGTTTGTAACAGACGCAGCCCCAGCTGGCTCCTGAGGAATACTTTTTGCCAGCCTGTTTCTGGATTCAGTGCGTTAGTGTAAAGAGACAGGACAGAACTTGGTTATCACCTATACAGCATGCTGCCTGGATTCCCAATAGAACTGGACATCACATATTATTGTGAAACGTTATCCCTCTGTTATATGTGTTTGTGTTTATCAGGGAATAATATGTCTAGCCTGATGTTTTGTACAGAATGCATATGAAGATGTATATATATGAATGTGCTGGTTATTGTATTATAGTTTGTAAAATAATGTCCCCCCCAATGTGACTGCTTTGATAACCTGTTTGTTTGCTGTTGGAGATACAGCCAGTCTCAGATGTCAGTCCATACACCCCCCTCATTCTTCCCCACACAATGGATTCCAGGCTACACAATCAGATTAATTAAGGTTCATTTAGTTAACATCTATTGTGTGCTAGAGGACATGCCTGGACATGTTAAAGTAGGTCTATCTGAAAGTGTTCTGTAGTCAGCCCCTTTAATGTAACCCACCCAATACAGAGCCAGAAGGTGTCGCCTTATGGTAGGACAGACAAAGGTTTGAGGATAACAGAGGCTATGGAAACAGAGAGTGCACGGAAGTTCCTGGCCTGAGAGGAGTGATGTGTTTGGCTACTGAAAGCTACTGGTAAGATAGTGCTGCCAGTGTGCTGAGGCCTAGAAGCATCGTTGGGATCTGCTGGTTTCAAGAGGCTACTGGACGTGCACTGAGGGTGAGATCTACACAGAAGGACAGAGAGAGTGGATGTACCTCTGTAGTGGAGACACCGACTAGGCATTGCGGTGCCATCAGTGGAAAAGGGCACTGTGTGAGCTGGTATCCCAGACCAGGGGACACAGAACTACTACTGGCATGTGACATCAGGAGACTGTAATTCTAAACTACTGTGGGGACTTAGTAAGTAAGATACCATCCTGGCATGTAATAGTTACTGTTTTGTGTACTGTGTGTGTATTTTTACAATAAAGGGCATTTGCCACTTTACTAAACTGTTTACCTGAGTGATCAGAGAATCCGTATCTTCACAACAAGTAACTTGCTTCTGTGGCCTTTTTTATTTCAAAAGACCTTGGGGTATATTTACTAAGATTCGTGTTGTTGTCGATTTGTAGGGAGTTTGATTACGAATTTTATCGTCCGTATTTTCCTGCAACTTTTTGAAACCATCTTCGTTAATTTACTAAGCTGCCGTATTTTCGGATTTCTTATTTTCCGATGTCGATAAGATTCGTATTTTTTGTTTGTTTTTATGGCCGATTGTGTTGTATTTCGGCTGAAGATGTGTGTTGTGACGCATGTTTCATATTTTTTACGATGCGGCAGAGTTTTTTGTTTTGCGGCCGGAATTTTAGGAATGGTGTCGATTCTGCAGGTGATGCGTGATTGGTTGTGAGAAATACGTGGGAGTGGCTGATCGCAGTCATAAATACGCCCCCAAACGGCCGAACCTCGTGGGTTTAGTCAGTGGTGAGGAGAGAGGTAGTGTTGAGAGGAGCTTGGTGAGTTGTTGCGGTTTTTGTATTGTGATTTCTGAGTGTTGTGCATTGAACGTTGTCTTGTTTTTGTGGTTGTATTGTTACTTATTAGTCTGTCTTACTTACTGTCCGTGTTTTTTTTTTTTAGAGTCTCTTGTCGGTTTGTTTGTGTGTGTGTGTGTGTGTGTGTGTGTGTGTGCTGTGTGGCGGTAGAGGAGGTATTTGTTTAGTGTTTTTATTTATTATCTGTTCTGTGTTTCTTCTCAGCATGTCTGAGTCTGAGGTGAGTGAGGTTGGGGAGGTGCAGGAGGATAGTGAGGTTGAGGAGGTTAGTGAGGGAAGTGAGGCGGAGGAGGTGGCAGAGGAGGCGCCTGAGTCCTCTAGTGAGCGCGATGTGGCTCCGCAGCCACATGTGAGGACCAAGTCTGGACGTAATGTTAAATTTACGTATGCAGAGAATGTTGCCCTGGTGAGGGAGATAATGAAGTATCATCATCAGTTGTTTGGTCAGGATGCTGGTAAGGTGTCAGCTAGGAAAAAAGCTGTAAGGTGGCAGAAGGTGGTAGTCGCTGTGAATAGTGAGGGGGTTGTGAGGCAAACAGAGGAGACCTGCAGAAAGCGCTATTATGATATTAAGCGGCGTGTGAAAGCCAAAATGTCGAAGGAGGCCAAGTCTGCACGCAAAACAGGAGGTGGACCCCCATTTGTAGCTACCTATTTGGAATATGAGGAGCTGCTGCAGAGGCTGATTCCCCCCGAGGTAGTGCGGGCCACATATGTGCGGGTCTCTGATCGCCCCAGGGTGTCTGGTAAGTTCTTTTTTGTGTGTTCTTATTTTTGTAAACAAACAGTATGTGTTGTCTAGTCTATTATAAACTCTTAAATTGTGTATGCTCTGTTGTCCTAAATGTTAAATTAGTTATCTATTGAAATTGCGGTTTTGTTTAACCTTGATTCTTTGCCCTTATCCTTAGTCAGTTTCGGTGTGGGACATGATGGGCCCACCGGTGTTTTAATAAGATGTGGTTTTATTTTTTGGGTTTTTTTTATTTAAAAATTGTTTGTTTGTTTTTTGGCCTGTTAAGGCCACACATATGCCGATGTATGTGTGCAAAATGGACTTTGCCCATCTTGTAGTTATGTATTTACTTATATTGTATGCAGGGCCGGCTCCAGGCACGTTCGACTAGAGCGGCCGCGCGGGGCGCCACCCTTTATGGGCGCCGCGCGCTGGCGCCGCCATCTTTGTGCCTGGAGCCAGCCTGCAGTGCTGCCTGGCATAAACTTAAGTTGTTGTGTATGCGGCTGTGCGGCGCCGGCGTCTGACGTTAGACGCCGGCGCCGGGCAGCCGCGCACACAGGAGTTTAGAAGAGCCGCCCGCGTCCTCAGCGGCACTTCCCCTCCCGCCACAACCACAGGTATCGTGGATCGGGCTCTGTGTGGGGCATATCTTTCACTGTGGGGCAATTATGTATCTGGAAATGTGGGGGCATGTATGTCTGCATTGTGGGGGTATATCTTTCACTGTGGGGGCGTTTATGTATCTGGCACTGTGGGGGTATATCTGCACTGTGGGGGCATTTATGTATCTGTCACTGTGGGGGCATTTATGTATCTGGCACTGTGGGGGCATTTATGTATCTGGCACTGTGGGGGCATTTATGTATCTGGAACTGTGGGGGCATTTTATGTATCTGGAACTGTGGGGGCATTTATATATCTGGAACTGTGGGGGCATTTTATGTATCTGGCACTGTGGGGGCATTTATGTATCTGGCATTGTGGGGGCATTTATGTATCTGGCACTGTGGGGGCATATCTGCACTGTGGGGGCATTTATGTATCTGGCACTGTAGGGGCATATCTGCACTGTGGGGGCATTTTATGTATCTGGCGCTGTGGGGGCATTTATCTGGCACTGTGGGGGCATTTATCTGGCACTGTGGGGACATTTATCTGGCACTGGGGGCATTTATCTGGCACTGTAGGGACATTTATCTGGCACTGGGGGCATTTATCTGGCACTGTGGGGACATTTATCTGGCACTGGGGGCATTTATCTGGCACTGTGGGGACATTTATCTGGCACTGGGGGCATTTATCTGGCACTGTAGGGGCATTAATCTGGCACTGTGGGGTCATTTATCTTGCACTGTGGGGTCATTTATCTGGCACTGTGGGGGCATTTATCTGGCACTGTAGGGGCATTTATGTATCTGGCATTGCTGGGGGCATGTCATGTGTTGCTGGCACTGCTGGGGGGCATATCTGGCACTGTGGGGGCATTTATCTGGCACTGTGGGGGCATTTATCTGGCACTGTGGGGACATTTATCTGGCACTGGGGGCATTTATCTGGCACTGTGGGGACATTTATCTGGCACTGGGGGCATTTATCTGGCACTGTGGGGGCATTTATCTGGCACTGTGGGGTCATTTATCTTGCACTGTGGGGGCATTTATCTGGCACTGCAGGGGCATTTATGTATCTGGCATTGCTGGGGGCATGTCATGTGTTGCTGGCACTGCTAGGGGCATATCTGGCACTGTGGGGGCATTTATCTGGCACTGTGGGGTCATATCTGGCATTGTGGGGGCATTTATGTAGCACTGTGGGGTCATATCTGGCACTGTGGGGTCATATCTGGCACTGTGGGGTCATATCTGGCACTGTGGGGGCTTTTCTGTATCTGGCACTGTGGGGGCATTTCTGTATCTGGCACTGTAGGGGCATTTATGTAGGGACATATCTGGCACTGTGTGGCCATTTATGTATCTGGCATTGCTGGGGGGCATGTCATGTGTTACTGGCACACCTGGGGGGCATGTCATGTGTAGCTGGCACGGCTGGGGAGCATATCATGTAGTGTTCCCGCTAGGTGTCTGTGGCTAGGCAATGTATCTAACGTGCTCTGCCTGGCGCAAAGTGTCTAACGTGCTCTGCCTGGCGCAAAGTGTCTAACGTGCTCTGCCTGGCGCAAAGTGTCTAACGTGCTCTGCCTGGCGCAAAGTGTCTAGGAGGTTCTACCTGGTACAGTGTGTATTAACTGCACTACTGTGTGGTGTAATGCGAATTGCCACTATTATGTGGCCACGCACCTTCCCCACGAAGCAACGCCCCTAAATTTTTGCTGCGCGCCTTCGGCGCGCACTGTCCATGCTTTGCCATGTAGGTAAATGAGCACCAAGCATTACAGTATGTACATCATTTTGCCCTCCTAACTTAAAAATGTGCCCTCCCTGCCCTAAAAAGTGAACACTATCGTGTAGCTGGCACTGCTGGGGGGAATATTGTGTGTAGCTGGCACTGCTGGGGGGCATATCATGTCTATCTGGCACTGCACATTGTGTATCTGGCACTATACTGGAGACATTGTGTGTAAGGAACACTACTGGGGCTGTTATGTGTAAGGCTGCTAATTGTGTGCGTAGAGGGGGTGTGAAAACATATTTATTTATAGTCTAATAATATGAAGTCCTGAGGCCACGTCCACTTTCCAAGAGGCCACGCCCACTCGTGGACAACAGTCCAGATCCTTCATGCATGCCCTACTGACAGCGACGATCGTTGCCGACCCGCGGGGCCACGCATCGGTCGTCGCTGGCGGCACACACACTTGACGATAAAATGAGCGACGTCACTCAAGGAGGGGGAAAATGAGCAACGTCGCTCATTTTATCGCCAAGTGTGTATGGACCTTAACATGTGAAATTCTTTATGTTTGCAGTGACAAATAAAATACATACACCTTCTGGTCATTCTAGCACATTGTCTGAAGCAGAGGATGATGCTGATGGAGGTAAATTCATTACCCTTTGTTGTGTTTCACACTCTATGGGGTAAATTTACTAAGATGGAAGTTCTATTATAGATAGTATGTTGCCCATAGTAGATATAACACATTTTTGGAAGGTATACCGCCCTAGGCGCTTGAATTAAATATTGTGAACAAACAATATGGTGCAGTCACTTATTCAAAAGACTTCAGTGTTGTTCCATCTGTTGATAGTTTGCTTGATTTCAACGGTGCAGTGCATGAAAATAAAGAAAAAATATATATAGTGTAATACAGTTTTAAGTGAACAAAATTTCTTTGTGAATTACATATAATGTAACTCTATAGGTGATAATATATCCAATATTTAGCCAAGGCGTACCCCACTCACTATGTGAATGAAGCGAACTAAGCACATCAAGTTATCTTTAGTCAATGAAGCATGGCGTACCCAACTCACAATGTCACAAATGGTTTGAAGCTCATCAAGGTATCTTTCTTCTGGAATATGGACCTTGTCTTTCGACCCAAGTTGTTTTGATCCACGTGTACCCAAAACAAACAAAAACAAATTCTCCAATGTGTAGTAGAGCTTCCAAAACCATGTGGGATACACACTAACTATACAGTGACGTACTTTTAGGATCAATGTTTTAAATATTTAAGAAGAATAAGCGTACCCCACTCACAAAAATGGAGTACTTTTTTAGTGATGTGCACCGGACATTTTTCGGGTTTTGTGTTTTGGTATTGGATTCGGTTCCGCGGCCGTGTTTTGGATTCGGACGCGTTTTGGCAAAACCTCACCGAAAATTTTTTGTCGGATTCGGGTGTGTTTTGGATTCGGGTGTTTTTTTCAAAAAACCCTAAAAAAACAGCTTAAATCATAGAATTTGGGGGTCATTTTGATCCCAAAGTATTATTAACCTCAAAAACCATAATTTACACTCATTTTCAGTCTATTCTGAATACCTCACACCTCACAATATTATTTTTAGTCCTAAAATTTGCACCGAGGTCGCTGGATGGCTAAGCTAAGCGACACAAGTGGCCGACACAAACACCTGGCCCATCTAGAAGTGGCACTGCAGTGTCAGGCAGGATGGCACTTCCAAAAAATTGGCCCCAAACAGCACATGATGCAAAGAAAAAAAGAGGCGCACCAAGGTCGCTGTGTGACTAAGCTAAGCGACACAAGTGGCCGACACAAACACCTGGCCCATCTAGGAGTGGCACTGCAGTGTCAGGCAGGATGGCACTTCCAAAAAATAGTCCCCAAACAGCACATGATGCAAAGAAAAAAAGAGGCGCACCAAGGTCGCTGGATGGCTAAGCTAAGCGACACAAGTGGCCGACACAAACACCTGGCCCATCTAGGAGTGGCACTGCAGTGTCAGGCAGGATGGCACTTCCAAAAAATTGTCCCCAAACAGCACATGATGCAAAGAAAAAAAGAGGCGCACCAAGGTCGCTGTGTGACTAAGCTAAGTGACACAAGTGGCCGACACAAACACCTGGCCCATCTAGGAGTGGCACTGCAGTGTCAGGCAGGATGGCACTTCCAAAAAATTGTCCCCAAACAGCACATGATGCAAAGAAAAAAAGAGGCGCAAAAAGGTTGCTGTGTGACTAAGCTAAGCGACACAAGTGGCCGACACAAACACCTGGCCCATCTAAGAGTGGCACTGCAGTGTCAGGCAGGATGGCACTTCAAAAAAATTGTCCCCAAACAGCACATGATGCAAAGAAAAATGAAAGAAAAAAGAGGTGCAAGATGGAATTGTCCTTGGGCCCTCCCACCCACCCTTATGTTGTATAAACAGGACATGCACACTTTAACGAACCCATCATTTTCAGCGACAGGGTCTGCCACACGACTGTGACTGAAATGACTGGTTGGTTTGGGCCCCCACCAAAATAGAAGCAATCAATCTCTCCTTGCACAAACTGGCTCTACAGAGGCAAGATGTCCACCTCATCATCATCCTCCGATTCCTCACCCCTTTCACTGTGTACATCCCCCTCCTCACAGACTATTAATTCGTCCCCACTGGAATCCACCATCTCAGATCCCTGTGTACTTTCTGGAGGCAATTGCTGGTGAATGTCTCCACGGAGGAATTGATTATAATTCATTTTGATGAACATCATCTTCTCCACATTTTCTGGAAGTAACCTCGTACGCCGATTGCTGACAAGGTGAGCGGCTGCACTAAACACTCTTTCGGAGTACACACTGGAGGGAGGGCAACTTAGGTAGTATAAAGCCAGTTTGTGCAAGGGCCTCCAAATTGCCTCTTTTTCCTGCCAGAATACGTACGGACTGTCTGACGTGCCTACTTGGATGCGGTGACTCATATAATCCTCCACCATTCTTTCAATGGTGAGAGAATCATATGCAGTGACAGTAGACGACATGTCAGTAATCGTTGGCAGGTCCTTCAGTCCGGACCAGATGTCAGCACTCGCTCCAGACTGCCCTGCATCACCGCCAGCGGGTGGGCTCGGAATTCTTAGCCTTTTCCTCGCACCCCTAGTTGCGGGAGAATGTGAAGGAGGAGCTGTTGACGGGTCACGTTCCGCTTGACTTGACAATTTTCTCACCAGCAGGTCTTTGAACCTCTGCAGACTTGTGTCTGCCGGAAAGAGAGATACAACGTAGATTTTAAATCTAGGATCGAGCACGGTGGCCAAAATGTAGTGCTCTGATTTCAACAGATTGACCACCCGTGAATCCTGGTTAAGCGAATTAAGGGCTCCATCCACAAGTCCCACATGCCTAGCGGAATCGCTCTGTTTTAGCTCCTCCTTCAATGTCTCCAGCTTCTTCTGCAAAAGCCCGATGAGGGGAATGACCTGACTCAGGCTGGCAGTGTCTGAACTGACTTCACGTGTGGCAAGTTCAAAGGGTTGCAGAACCTTGCACAACGTTGAAATCATTCTCCACTGCGCTTGAGTCAGGTGCATTCCCCCTCCTTTGCCTATATCGTGGGCAGATGTATAGGCTTGAATGGCCTTTTGCTGCTCCTCCATCCTCTGAAGCATATAGAGGGTTGAATTCCACCTCGTTACCACCTCTTGCTTCAGATGATGGCAGGGCAGGTTCAGGAATGTTTGGTGGTGCTCCAGTCTTCTGTACGCGGTGCCTGAATACCGAAAGTGGCCCGCAATTCTTCGGGCCACCGACAGCATCTCTTGCACGCCCCTGTCGTTTTTTAAATAATTCTGCACCACCAAATTCAATGTCTGTGCAAAACATGGGACGTGCTGGAATTTGCCCAGATGTAATGCACGCACAATATTGCTGGCGTTGTCCGATGTCACAAATCCCCAGGAGAGTCCAATTGGGGTACGCCATTCTGCGATGATCTTCCTCAGTTCCCGTAAGAGGTTGTCAGCTGTGTGCCTCTTATGGAAAGCGGTGATACAAAGCGTAGCCTGCCTAGGAACGAGTTGGCGTTTGCGAGATGCTGCTACTGGTGCCGCCGCTGCTGTTCTTTCTGCGGGAGGCAATACATCTACCCAGTGGGCTGTCACAGTCATATAGTCCTGAGTCTGCCCTGCTCCACTTGTCCACATGTCCGTGGTTAAGTGGACATTGGGTACAACTGCATTTTTTAGGACACTGGTGAGTCTTTTTCTGAGGTCTGTGTACATTTTTCGGTATCGCCTGCCTAGAGAAATGGAACCTAGATGGTATTTGGTACCGGGGACACAGTACCTCAATCAAGTCTATAGTTGCCTCTGAATTAACGATGGATACCGGAACCACGTTTCTCACCGCCCAGGCTGCCAAGGCCTGAGTTATCTGCTTTGCAGCAGGATGACTGCTGTGATATTTCGTCTTCCTCGCAAAGGACTGTTAGACAGTCAATTGCTTACTGGAAGTAGTACAAGTGGTCTTCCGACTTCCCCTCTGGGATGATGATCGACTCCCAGCAGCAACAACAGCAGCACCAGCAGCAGTAGGCGTTACACTCAAGGATGCATCGGAGGAATCCCAGGCAGGAGAGGACTCGTCAGACTTGACAGTGACATTGCCTGCAGGACTATTGGCTTTCCTTGGTAAGGAGGAAATTGCACTGAGGGAGTTGGTGGTGTGGTTTGCAGGAGCTTGGTTACAAGAGGAAGGGATTTAGTGGTCAGTGGACTGCTTCCGCTGTCACCCAAAGTTTTTGAACTTGTCACTGACTTATGATGAATGCGCTCCAGGTGACGTATAAGGGAGGATGTTCCGAGGTGGTTAACGTCCTTACCCCTACTTATAACAGCTTGACAAAGGCAACACACGGCTTGACACCTGTTGTCCGCATTTGTGTTGAAATAATTCCACACCGAAGAGGTGATTTTTTTTGTATTTTGACCAGGCATGTCAATGGCCATATTCGTCCCACGGACAACAGGTGTCTCCCCGGGTGCCTGACTTAAACAAACCACCTCACCATCAGAATCCTCCTTGTCTATTTCCTCCCTAGCGCCAGCAACACCCATATCCTCATCCTGGTGTACTTCAACAGTGACATCTTCAATTTGACTATCAGGAACTGGACTGCGGGTGCTCCTTCCAGCACTTGCAGGGGGCGTGCAAATGGTGGAAGGCGCAAGCTCTTCCCGTCCAGTGTTGGGAAGGTCAGGCATCGCAACCGACACAATTGGACTCTCCTTGGGGATTTGTGATTTAGGAGAACGCACAGTTCTTTGCTGTGCTTTCGCCAGCTTAAGTCTTTTCATTTTTCTAGCGAGAGGATGAGTGCTTCCATCCTCATGTGAAGCTGAACCACTAGCCATGAACATAGGCCAGGGCCTCAGCCGTTCCTTGCCACTCCGTGTCGTAAATGGCATATTGGCAAGTTTACGCTTCTCCTCAGACGATTTTAATTTTGATTTTTGGGTCATTTTACTGAACTTTTGTTTTTTGGATTTTACATGCTCTCTACTATGACATTGGGCATCGGCCTTGGCAGACGACGTTGATGGCATTTCATCGTCTCGGCCATGACTAGTGGCAGCAGCTTCAGCACGAGGTGGAAGTGGATCTTGATCTTTCCCTATTTTAACCTCCACATTTTTGTTCTCCATTTTTTAATGTGTGGAATTATATGCCAGTATCAATAGCAATGGCCTACTACTATATTTACTGCGCACAACTGAAATGCACCACAGGTATGGATGGATAGTATACTTGACGACACAGAGGTAGGTACAGCAGTGGCCTACCGTACTGCTATATATATATTATACTGGTGGTCACTGTGTCAGCAAACTGCAAAACTAAAATGCACCACAGGTATAGAATGTAGATGGATAGTATACTTAATGGATGACGACACAGAGGTAGGTACAGCAGTGGCCTACCGTACTGCTATATATAGTATACTGGTGGTCACTGTGTCAGCAAACTGCAAAACTAAAATGCACCACAGGTATAGAATGTAGATGGATAGTATACTTAATGGATGACGACACAGAGGTAGGTACAGCAGTGGCCTACCGTACTGCTATATATAGTATACTGGTGGTCACTGTGTCAGCAAACTGCAAAACTAAAATGCACCACAGGTATAGAATGTAGATGGATAGTATACTTAATGGATGACGACACAGAGGAAGGTACAGCAGTGGCCTACCGTACTGCTATATATAGTATACTGGTGGTCACTGTGTCAGCAAACTGCAAAACTAAAATGCACCACAGGTATAGAATGTAG